>NC_084741.1:46339375-46569375 GCF_033978785.1 Entelurus aequoreus | reverse complement strand
GATGATTTGGAAAGTATTTCATTAGCAAAGTGTCATACTCTCAGCTGAGCTGCAAAAACAAATGACATTCACTGCTCCAAGAAAGTTAATTTGTTAAACGATATGTTGTATGTTTCCTTCCCCCCACCCCGCCATACTTAAGGGTTTCCGAGCTACTTGATGTTTTCAAATGCTACATTTGTACTGTTTTTTTTTACTTTTTAGTTTCTTATTTTGTTCTCTTCCGAGTAAACAATGTCTTGTTGTCATTGTCTTTGTTAAACTTACATAATACAATCATAGATGAGTTAGGTAAATGGCACATGCCTTCTATGATAAAACCTTATTATGTGTGCCATTGTTGGTATTTACAACCCGATTTGAACCCTGTTACCGCTAAAGACATGTGATAGATTAAGCAATCATAGTGGTTGTTTTGCAATCGTCACTCATTGTAATCTACTCAAAATAAATTGGACCATGATTTAGAAACAAAACAACATATCTCATGAGCTAGCGATGTTCTGTAGGAGGGTTGCTAGTTTAAATCCCAATTCTTCAATCCAAGTTACATTGTATCCTGGCCTGGGCCAGGACTTTGCCAACATACGGTTGTTTCACTGACCTATATGCCTAGCGGGGTTTGGTCCCTGGGTGCCACAAGGTTGACGCCCATTGTTCCTCCAGAGGATGGGTTGAATGTAGAGACAAATTCCACTGAATATTGTATTTTGTGATAGGTACACCTTCACATTTGAGCTGTACCTGGGAATTGGTATCAATACTCAAAGGTACCAATGTTTGGTGCGTTTGTGTCTGTTCATATGGTAATACATGTTAATGTGTTTAATAATACAATTACATCTTTTTTTATTTAACAATTGAACACAACTAATGATGATAACTGTCTTTTTCAATTGCTATGCATTGTTTTCTCACACTTCCTAATCTCATTTGAAAGTATGTACTTATTTCAAGTGGTCCTAGGTGTGTTGCTGTAGTAAGGAACTAGTCTATGAATTTGCCAGTCTTGTAATTTTTTAGCCTTACAAATTGTTTGCTTATAAATATACTACATATTACACACCAGCTGCTTGATTGTAAAGTGCATCTTAGTTGTAGTTTTGAATTCCACATTTGGAGGTGATGATGTCCCCATAAAAAAACACCAATGCAAATCAGGAGCATGTACCGTATTTAGCATTACCAAAGCAAATTAATATTGAGCTATCTTGAAAAATGTTACCTTAATTTTGAGCATGATACATCATGCATGCTTGCTTTGTTCGTTACATGGAAAATTGCAACATTAAGTTAGTCAACTATGAATGCACCTGTTTGCCCTCCAAGTACTGTAGCTGTACTGTACAGCCCTTTGAGACACTTGTGATTTAGGGCTGTATAAATAAACATTGATTGATTGATAGCCGGACATAATGTCACATGCAGCCTTGGAATAGAACATGTGACTTGGTGCTCTGTAGCAGAGGTGGGACCAAGTCATTGCTTTGCAAGTCACAAGTAAGTCTCAAGTCTTTGCCCTCAAGTCTCGAGTCAAGTCCCGAGTCAAGACAGGCAAGTCCCGAGTCAAGTCCAAAGTCAAGACTGGAAAGTCTCAAGTCAAGTCACAAGTCCTGCATTTTGAGTTTCGAGTCCTTTCAAGTCCTTTTAACCACAGACTAATATTTTTACACAGATTGTGTATGCTTTTAAACCGCTGTATTTATTTATTAAAACAAGTGCATTTGAAATAGCAGGAAAAAAAATAGTACTGACATTGCAATTCATAATAGCACTATTAACCAGTCATTTTAATAGTTTAAACAATTTTAAACATTTAACTCATTCCTTTACAGAATAAACACATTTGCAAAAACAAGTGCAACTGTACTTATTTGTACAAAAGTGTTAACATTGTATTTCCATGGCATATTGCATTGTAACTAGTTCCACAGCAGTTTCTATTCTGTTCTTACCTTATCTCATTGATTTCATCTCATACTGTATGTGTGTTGATGTGTGCGTACACATGAAAAACATAACAAATACATGAACATAACAATGAACAGAGTTGTACTTTTTAGATGTCAGGGCCCTATGCAATATGTACACATATTCTTAATATAGTATACATTTTAACTGACCTTTATTTGACTATGTTTGTCTTTTTGTAGGTGGCTAAAATATGCTGTGCTGCTGACCGCCGTCTAACGTTATGTTATTGTGTGTGATACATTGACTAACGTAACGTTATGTTTGGTACCTCATGCAACCCTGCTTAAAAAAATCACTTGACAAAAAGTATGAATAAGGTAGCAAACTGCAGTGGATGCAACATATTGCTGTGTTTGAAATGATGTTATAACCATAGACATCTTATAAGTAGACGCAGTATTGGTTGCTGTGACGCGAGCAAATTGCATCTTGAAGTGGTGATGAGGAGCCGGCGAGCAGCCTAAACTGACAGTTGACAGGTAGGAAACAAAGATGCCGGGCTGGTGTTCAGCGTTTTCCTGCTCAAATGAGCAGTTGAAAATAGGAATCAGGGGATTACTTTTCACAAGTAAGATTTAACATTAATGTACTATTGGTTGTATTTTATGAAAATACCATTACCACAGAGTTGAGAAGGAGCAAAGATCTTCAATATTTGTATGTGAAAATCACAAATAAATCTTCTGGGGGAGGATGACGCCCCTACAGGGGTTTGGTTTACAAACTTTCAGCCCCACCTAAAACAAAATTCACAAGCCGCCACTGATTATGATGCATTCTCATTTTAGGCAAAATATAAGACAATACTTTCTTAACAGTATAATTGTAACCAGGAATAAGTCTTCAAGTAACAATATTCAAATACTAACATTGTTGGGTAAGACAGCATTTGGTTTTATTCTGAATCCAGTGAAACAGATTGGTGGTTTTAGCTGATATAAAGAGTTTGAGGTGTTTATATAAGTTTAAGTATTTGGCAGATGCTTTTATCCAAAGCGACATACATAAAAAATACATATATAACAATCACTGTAAACATTATCATTTAAGGGAAGAATGTAATACAAAATATCAATACAAAGTGTCAAGACAGAATAAACTCTCTGCTGCTGCAGCAACAGAGATACAGTCTATAAGATATATAGATATATAATGTATTCATACATTGTTTATGTAGGACATACGCATGTATATATAATGTAATCATATTGTTTCTTCAACTTAAAAATAGCTGACCGTTTTTTCCCCCCTTCTCTGGGCTTATATTCCCAGTTTTGATCTCGGACGTCTGGTCACTTATAGCATATAAGAATATTATATTACTGTTAAGCAAACTATGAATAATAAAACATGTGTCCGTTATCATAGCTACACGTATGACAAAAAAGCGTGTGAAAATGAGTGGTATTCAGTGAGGTAAAATGAATTAAATGCGCTGACAGTTCATTGCTCCTGCCAAATGAATTGCACTGAGTGGAGCGGATCACCACTCCAAGATGGCGGCCCCGCGTCTCGTCTGCGCCAGTAGGCAGTAGCGCTCGATGCTGCGTCTACTTATAAGATGTCTATGGTTATGACGTTAGCAGTGAGTTTACAGCCTCACTGATTTAACTACACAGCAAATAAAAGTCACGTTACTTAGCCAATAAACGTTATCTTACATTCAAAACTTACCCTTCTTTTTGCAACTTCAAATGTCGAACGAAGTTGGAAGTTGTTGCGTCTCCGTCTGTAATATTCGAACTGCGTGATTTGCATACGGCAATTCGTTTTTTGTTGACCAAGTCGTAGTTTTTATACCCGAACGAAACCAACTTTGGTATAAATCTTTCTCACTGGCGCGTTGTTTGACAACTCTTGTTCATTGGTTGTCCTGCAATTTGATTGGCTGAATGCTGTGTGATGAAAACAACGTAGATCTAATTTGATTGGCTGTTGTACTGAGAGCACACACGCTGACACGCAGTACACACGCTGATAGACAGACACGTACAAAATGAAAGCTACGGAGCGCTCCCAAATAACTTTTTAAGCTTTAGGTTTTGGGGAAAGTAGCAAGTCATGTCAAGTCAAAAGGCTCAAGTCCAAGTGAAGTCACAAGTCATTGATGTTAAAGTCTAAGTCGAGTTGCAAGTCTTTTTACATTTTGTCAAGTCGAGTCTAAAGTCATCAAATTCATGACTCGAGTCTGACTCGAGTCCAAGTCATGTGACTCGAGTCCACACCTCTGCTCTGTAGTATAACAGAAATTGTTCGGTACCAATAAAAGTATCAAATTTGGTACTCACGTCTATATGTGATGAATAAAGGCCAATTACTTTTCTAAACAACGACTTGTATACTGAAGTTATTTATCAAAAATTACATTATTGTCGAAAGACTATAATAAAAAACAAACAAAGAAACAAAGAAACAGACATAGTCCAATTAACTTAGATATTCATATTCAGACAATTATGATGCAGTTTAGTCCAATATTGCTTAAAGGAAACATTTTAGATGGGTGACGTCCATTATGTAATGGATGGGATCATGTTTATTTGACTTACCAAAACACTTTGTCTTGTGTTTTGCTCATATTGCTGTACTGTTAAATCATATCATAAATAACACACAAAAAAATGACTTCAAAATACACATTTAAGATAAGGGCATTTAGCACCATGTCGTCAAGTATTCTCATGGTAACGCAGAGTGAAAAAAGCCTTTTCTTTCGTACATTTTGGACACGATTCAGTTTGCCACAGAGGATTAGCCAACTTTAAAGTGCCTGCAAATTATGAAATGAGGCTTTTGCCCCCATTTGCGCTCTTGCCAGTTGGCTGCCTATGGCAACGCATTAAAAGCAAAAAGTTGGATTTTCAAGGCCAGGCCAATTAAAGGATATGAAACAGAGCATAATTTAAACAGTGATCGTTTGGCAGAACCTTGGAATGAACAGTGGCTCCTGTATTGGCACTTCTTTGAAGCGCTACTAAATATGTCTTAAAAGATAAGTGAGAAACCTGCAATCTGCTTCTTGGTCAGCAGGGAGAAAATAAGAATTGAACACAACAAGCGCTTCAAGAAAAGGAAGAAGGTGATAAAATATTAATAAGGTATAGAATAAAGATAATGCCACAACTAGAAGCATGTCAGCAATCTAAAGCATGTTTTTCAAAGTGGTGCCTCACAGTCATTCCTTGACATAACAGTCACCTTATTTACAAGGCTCACAATAACCCTACGCAAATGTCAAAAAGAGGAATAAAGAGAGGGGGAGAAAAATAATTAGCATATTAATCTTTTTTATGCCGTCATCTCTCAGGTCCAGGGGACCCGCGGTG
The DNA here is from genome assembly GCF_033978785.1 of Entelurus aequoreus. Lineage (NCBI taxonomy): Eukaryota > Metazoa > Chordata > Actinopteri > Syngnathiformes > Syngnathidae > Entelurus > Entelurus aequoreus. The sequence goes on along the minus strand of NC_084741.1, from coordinate 46,564,075 downwards.
TAATTTAAATCTAAATGCTTTCCCTGGCATTAGAATTCATTTTAGATGGGTCAATTGTTCCATAATAAAGGGATAGAAGGTGTACTTCATGCAAGAGATTTATGTTTGCCATTTGTTCATATTCATGTGCTACTGAATACCCCTCAATTCAAATGGTGATGGCAGCTCATATCAGTCGAGCTCCAGACCTACAGATCACTAACCAGCAGCTAAGAATTTCATTTGCGGAGGACAAAAAGAATGACGGAGGCAGGGGGAGTGAAAGAGAGACATGGGGGGTGGATCAGCTCCCCAACGTAGTTTATTGATTTTTTTTTCCTGCTCGACAGAAAGCCTGTATAACAGCTCTATTGCCCTCATAATGATTAGTGACAAAAGTTTAATTAAGCAATTATGAAGCCAATAATAGAGTTGTCTGGTTTGCTTAGCTTTAGACTGTTCAAGACTTATCTCTCCCTCACACATCACAGCAGCTGGAATGTGCTTGAAGAGATTAATGCCGTGAGAACACATATGCCCACTTTAATACAGTGCCACTGTGCCGTTTGAATGAAGTTGAGAACACAAGCTTCTCTTCATCAAATTACAAGTCTGCCTTTAATGGCTATGGAGGGAAAAGCTTCAGCTATTGCTTCAAGGTGTGATTATTAAAACACGCAGAGAAAGACAGACAATTCTGTTTTAGTCATCTCATGGTGGAAAAATGCATGACAATGTTTTACTGAATTAAGACTTACAATGTTTTGAGTGGCTTTGATATTTTAAAGCATGTCTACAAATGGAAATGTGTCAGTTTTGTTTAATTTTATATTCAATGTCTCCTTGTGTTTTGAACTACAATAAGTTTGCATGAGTGCCCATTTAATGAATATGAGTATATTGCTGTTGTTGTTGTGTACAGATGGAAGGAGACGGCACAGACAGCAGGGATATAGTTTATCAGTATATTTTATTATATATATATATATATATATATATATATATATATATATATATATATATATATATATATATATATATATATATATATATATATATATATAATAACAAACAATAATATTAATAAACTAGAAAATGTAGTGTGACTACATCCAAAGTGTATGGTGTGTGACTATGTGTTGGAATTAACTGTTGAGTGTTACCGTGAATGTTGAGCGAGAGGCAAGTCCAAAAGGGGCAGGGCAGGCTCATAGATCCGTGAGACAAGCAGGAAGTCGGGGGCTATAGCGGGGCGTAGAAGGTCCGTGTCCAGGCGGGAGGCCGAGATCCAAGAGGTAGTCAGGGAAGCAGAAGGAACGCGGGGGAGACGAGACACACAGCTCGTAACGTGGAAAGAAGGCAAAGGTACCGGGAGAGATGACTACGTTCTTGCCCGGAACACAGGTCTGCACTGGATTAAGAAGTCCAAGGAGCTCATCAGCGACAGGTGTGCAGATTGCAGATTGATTGCAGCTGCCTTCTGCAGCCAGAGTGGCACACGCAGGTGTGCTCTTGGAGGCGCAATCAGCAGAGCGCACAGATGAGTGTGCATTGGCATGCGCCCGGGCCGTGACAGTTTTTTTCACATAGGAAACATGTCAATTGCCATACATTTAAGATGAAGAACAGTTTAGTGACGTGTTGTGAGTTCATAGCTGGTAGGGATGGGAATTGATAAATTATTTCCAGTTCCAAATCCACTTTCGATTCTGCTGAACGATTCATTTTTTTTTATCAGTTCTCTTATCGATTCTTATTTGGAAAAAAGACAACACATAGATGGATTGTCATCAGTGTTGTATAGTTTAGGGCTAACATGGCCTTACATAGCCAACAGTCAGGTCTTAAGAGCAACATAGCATAGAAAATATCATTATGGAAATAAAACAATTCTGTAGAGTTTAACATAATAAAACATGTGGAAATCACACAAGGATATAACATTTCTTAATTTTTTTTTTAACTTCTAAGATTCTTTGTCATCTACCAAGAAAATATACAGCGCTTGTTTGTTTAGATTTACAAGGTGAAGCCATTATGACATAGGCTCATAACATGCAACATGAGAAATTATAAACCTTCTTTTGATATAATATTGATGCTTATTGCTAACAGCTTATGAAAACTTTAAATTGAAAATCTCGGAAAATGTGGTGTTTTAAAAAAACAAAAACTGTAAGCCATGATAATCAAAATTACATTAAATAAAGGCTTGGCATGTGTCACCTTGCATGTAATAAGTTAATATAACATATTAATTTCACATTTGAAGTTAATTGCTGACATAAATGGACTATTACAGGATATTCACATTTTATGATTTCCACCTGTATAATATAACTACGGAGTGAAAATGTGGTTGGAGGAAATCATGAAACTTTTCTCTGACTACAATTGAACATTTATCTACCAAAAACAGCATCTATGTGGCAAATTGTTGTAAGCTTTTGACCACAAATTTAAGTCACTGCTCAGTGACTTTCGTCGTTTTACCGAGTGGTACCCTTTTCCTGCCGTTGTGAAAGCTAGCGGCAGACGTGAACTGGAGCTATTACTGCCCGCCTCCAAACCGGTCAGAATAGGTCTCCTCATGCTCATTTAAATGAGAAGGCATTCATTTCAATTTAACAGGTAACAGTGCAGATATTATAGGTGGTTTTGATTGATAGATTGAGACTTTTATTAGTAGGTTGCACAGTGAAGTACATATTCCGTACAATTGACCACTAAATGGTAACACCCGAATACATTTTTCAACTTGTTTAAGTTGAAAAACTTAAATTGATTCATGATACAGATATATACTATCATATATACTATCATCATAATACAGTCATCACATAAGATAATCACATTGAATTATTTACATTATTTACAATCAGGGGTGTGGAGGTGGCGGGGGAGGATATGGACATCAAGTAGTGGACATAGAGATAGAGAGAGAGAGAGAGAGAGAGAGAGATCAGAAGTCATAAGAAAAAGAAAAAGTATCTGCATTTGATTGTTTACATTTGATTATTAGCAATCCGGGGAGGGTGTTAGTTTAGGGTTGTAGCTGCCTGGAGGTGAACTTTTATTGCGGTTTTGAAGGAGGATAGAGATGCCCTTTCTTTTATACCTGTTGGGAGCGCATTCCACATTGATGTGGCATAGAAAGAGAATGAGTTAAGACCTTTGTTAGTTCGGAATCTGGGTTTAACGTGGTTAGTGGAGCACCCCCTGGTGTTGTGGTTATGGCGGTCATTTACATTAAGGAAGTAGTTTGACATGTACTTCGGTATCAGGGAGGTGTAGCGGATTTTATAGACTAGGCTCAGTGCAAGTTGTTTAACTCTGTCCTCCACCTTGAGCCAGCCCACTTAAGAGAAGTGGGTAGGAGTGAGGTGGGATCTGGGGTGGAGGTCTAGAAGTAACCTGAGATGTTTGGAGTTTAGATTTGAGGGTTTTGGAGGTGCTAGGGTACCAGGAGGTGCATGCGTAATCGAAAAAGGGTTGAACGAGAGTTCCCGCCAGAATCCTCAAGGTGCTTTTGTTGACCAGAGAGGAAATTCTGTAGAAAAATCTCGTTCGTTGGTTAACCTTTTTGATTACCTTGGTTGCCATTTTATCACAGGAAAGGTTAGCCTCTAGAATGGAACCTAGGTAGGTGACATCATCTTTCCTGGTGATAACAATGTCACCTACTTTTATGGTGAAGTCATTGACTTTCTTAAGTTTGATGTGGGACCCAAACAGGATGGATTCTGTTTTACCCAAGTGTATGGATAGATGGTATTAGTACCTGTTGTATTTACGCCAGATGACTGCTGCTGCATGAGATGAGATTGGCGCAGTTCAAAAACACAATATTCATTGCATGCTGTATGTTAAAATGTTTCAGCATTTTGCTCGTATATCCAGTTTTGATGAAATAAAAACCTTAGCATTATTCAAATTAGTGCTGTTGCTGTCTTTATTAGTAAAACGTCGGTAAACCCAACAATAAGCAAGTTCAGTAATAACGTACCCTCCACCCAGAAGAACCGTTAAGAGAAAAATGGCAAGCGATTTGAAGGAATTGATACACTCGGAACCGGTTCTGAACAAGAGCCAGTTTTCGATTCCCATCCCTAATAGCTGGTAAGGCACTGTCATTATTTTTTGAATTTTTATTTATTTTGCTCTAATAAATGGCCAGTAAGAGGACAAAAAAACGAGTTGTCTTACCTTCATTTGTAAGGATAGGTATAGTTTACATTTGAATGGTACTAGTACCAAATCGGTACTTTTAATAAGGTGCAGGAAACAGATTTTAAAAAAATAGAAATAATGCAAATTTCAACAGACTACTAAAGACTTCAACGATTTAAATAAAACATTCCAAAATAAGAAATACAATCCACAACAAATTGTCATATGTATCCCAGCAAAACCAGCAGCAAAACAGAACACAGAAAATGTGCAAATGTTGTAATGTTGCTCATAATTTCGGGGTTTGTGAATGCATGGCACGCCGTGACGGTTGATTGGTGCATAATGAGGAAGGTCTGTCTAGTTGTGGTTGTGACACTTACTAGTGGTGTTGTAAGACTGCTGTTGGCAATAAAGTTTAAAAAGAGGGTCAAAATCTCTGCACCCATTTACAAGACGTTACTTGATAGGTATTTCTTTTTTTCGGCTAATACAGTTAGCGTCAATCAAAGGGTAGGCTGACTTGTGCACTAAGCCGAGAGGAAACACTTGCTGCAGCCTCATCTCAGGTCTCCACATGCAAATTTAGCAATTTGGACTCAAGAAAATGTTAAAGATTTGGGAAAATATATTTATAACACAGTTCAATGGACAAGCCTTAATATTTATGGTATGCTATTATTTATTTTCATAATGACAAGTGAGGCTATGGCTCACTGAATGTATTGCCATTCGCCAATAAATAAATAATACTACATTCCAAAGACATGCATGTTAGTCTACTGAGAGACTCTTGTCTAAATGATTAATTGCTGTAAAATGTAATAGTCATGTACTTTAAAGTAATGTTCCTTTCTTCAAATGCATACACCCAAAATAAATTACTTGTATTCGAACACATGTATTTGTGACTTTATATGTCACTGGACACCAGAGATGCATCCATGGATTTATGAAAAAGACCTACATGGCATGAATGGAGTCTTACTGATGAGCCTATAAAAAGTATCCAGTCCTCTGAGCTTATCAGCTTTTGCAATGAGCACAGGAACTCAAAGTTGTCCTCAGTCACGGCGTAAATCCTCAAGGAAGCATATGAGCAAGCTGAACAGAGGCGGCTGTTAGTATTACGGCATATCCAGTATTTATATGTTTTGAAGTAAGACTGTTATAAGAAGCAAATCTTAGACGGCTCTGGGACATGTTAACACCATTTTAGATAATACCCGCGCTTGCTCAACAAATTGAATCGCAGATTAGTCTAATATCAAGTATTACACTATGTCAGTATAAAAGGAGGTCAAACTCGGTAGGATTTAGTATGTTTTCTCAATATGCCTCCCCACTTTCAGATCCATTATTCTCTCGTTGTTTGCCTACAGGGAAGTACTAAGAGGTGGAGAAATGTGCCTGGATTGCAAAGGTGGAAATATTCTTGTTCATGTAGTAACCTGCGGCTTATGCACATAATGTAGCTGTTATTTGAAAGCTCATATTTGATTCTAAGAATCAACAGAGGCGCTGGTTATTCATGTAGTACCAATTTTTTTTCTAAATTCAATATACCCCACTGACATTGAAGCACAACTTCAGAAAACAAATGCATGTTTAAATGCCCACCCATCCATCCATCTTTTAAAACTAAGACATTAACGGCAGGCGACGAGAGGCAATTTCATATTGCATAGTAAGGTTTGTGTTTTGGTTGAATCTTCATCCTGAATCACATGATTTTTGGACAAAACTCGACAGACTTAGCAAATATGTCTGCCAGATGCATTGTTGCAGGTTATAGCAATGCAACTAAAGAAGGGGTCAGCCTGCATACATTTCTAAATTATGGAAATATGAGGAAAGTACACTATAATGCCAAAAGTATTTGACCACCTGCCTTGACTCACATATGAACTTGAAGTGCCATCCCATTCCTAATCCATAGGGTTCAATATGATATCGGTCCACCTTTTGCAGCTATTACAGCTTCAACTTTTCTGGGAAGGCTGTCCACAAGGTTGTGGAGTGTGTTTATAGGAATTTTCAACCATTCCTCCAAAAGCGCATTGGTGAGGTCACACACTGATGTTGGTCGAGAAGGCCTGGCTCTCAGTCTCTGTTCTAATTCATCCTAAAAGTGTTCTATCTGGTTCAGGTCAGGACTCTGTGCAGGCCAGTCAAGTTCATCCACACCAGTCTCTGTCATCCATGTCTTTATAGACATTGCTTTGTGCACTGGTGTACAGTCATATTTGAAGAGGAAGGGGCCTGCTCCAAACGGTTCCCACAAGGTTAGGAGCATGGGATTGTCCAAAATGTTTTGGTATCCTGAAGCATTCAAAGTTCCTTTCACTGGAACTAAGGGGTCAGGCCCGATTCCTGAAAAACAACCCCACACCATAATTTCTCCTTCACCAAATTTCACACTCGGCACAATGCAGTCCGAAATGTACCGTTCTCCTGGTAACCTCCAAACCCAGACTTGTCCATCAGATTGCCAGATGGAAAAGCGCGATTCATCACTCCAGAGAACGCGTCTTCACTGCTCTAGAGTACAGTAGCGACGTGCTTTACACCACTGCATCCGACGCTTTGCATTGGACTTGGTGATGTATGGCTTAAATGCAACTGCTCGGCCATGGAAACCCATTCCATGAAGCTCTTTGCGTACTGTACGTGGGCTAATTGGAAGGTCACTTGAAGTTTGGAGCTCTGTAGCAACTGACTGTGCAGAGAGTCAGCAACCTCTTTCTACTATGTGCTGAAGCGCATAGTACATAGTATATCCGCTGATCCCTCTCTGGCAGTTTACATGGCCTACCACTTCGTGGCTGAGTTGCTGTTGTTCCCAAATCTTCCATTTTCTTATAATAAAGCAGACAGTTGACTTTGGAATATTTAGGAGCGAGGACATTTCACGACTTTATTTGTTGCACATGTGGCATCCTATGACAGTTCCACGCTGAAAATCACTGAGCTCCTGAGAGCGGCCCATTCTTTCACAAATGTTTGTAGAAACAGTCTCCATGCCTAAGTGCTTGATTTTATACACATGTGGCTGGACCAAGTGATTAGGACACCTGATTCTGATCATTTGGACGGGTGGCCAAATACTTTTGGCAATATAGTGTATGCACTTCTACAGTCAAATTTACTTGGGAAAAATGGGATGGACCAAGCAAGAGTAGTGTAATTTGCAACAATCATTATAAAGATTCTGACTTAGAGAAAGAAGATTAGCAAAAAGCTGAGTCAGAACCTGCGTTATAACAGGGAAAGAAGAGCAGACCCACTGCTCAAAAATGATAGAAAAATAAGTTAGACCACTAGTATTCTATTTTGCGTCTTCTTCTAGTGATGTTTTGCTCAAGATGCTGGAAGAAATGCTGAACGAGCATGAGAAAACACAGACTTTGGTGTCCACGGAAGAGGACAAGGACGAGAAGGGAAGTCGTAATTATTTTATTGATTTTTTTGCTCATAATGTTAACCATATTCGTTTTTTAAGTAATTATGGACCAGGGCGACAAAAAATGCAGTTAAGTGATCAAAATATTATTTGTACATGTCTTTATCCACACTTTATATACGGGAAAATTGGCTCAACTTCTGTAGACGATATCACACCAAGAGGGGGGCACATATCGAGTCTAGCGATAGAAAGGAGCGTGTTCCAAGTACAGTTAGTTATCTACTGATTACTCAAAAACTAATATGAGAAATGACTGCCAGATTCATTTTCAGGTACAAAAAATACATAAGGAGAACTTGTTAGGGAAATTTGGGTATTCTGGACGCTGGGTCCTTTATATATATCCTTTATTTAAATAATATTATTATAAAAATAAGTCCTTATAAAAGGCTTTCCTTCAATAGGTAAATGTCTTTAAATTGATCAATAATTTCCCCTATGTTTGATCGTGGAAACCCAATCAAAATGTTTTGCAGTAGTTTTTAAGGGGATCGATTATGCAAAACCAGCTTTTCTTACCTTTTGGTACCTGTTTTTGTGTATTTGGGATTTGTGTAAGTCTCAAAAATGTGAAATCAATTAATGGAGGCAAGGCAGAGATATTTATAAAACAATCTTGCCTTGCTTCATACTTCCTCCAAACAAGCAGTTCGGAATTTGCCCAATTTGTCCTTTTCCCCACATGTGACGTCAGCCGATATCTCCATATATGTTAGAGGCTTACCAGGAAAGCTTTGCGGGAGTCCACCATTGTAGTCCGTCGATGTAGTCAATAAGCACCTACCTTTTCTCCATCCTCTCGGCTTGTACATGCAAGGGGTGTCAACATTTTTTATTTTCGAATGAATTGCGGTTCTTATTAAAAAAATGTCTTAATCAATTAAAAAAAATCAAAAATCGATTTAAAAAAAAATATATATATCCAGCACCCCCCGCGACCCCGAAAGGGACAACGCCGTAGACAATGGATGGATGGATGGATACATTTTTTTATCTTTCCTGTACAGCCAGTCAGGAAAATTACATTGTTGATGTAGATGCCCATATCTGCTGTAGAAAACAGAATTGTGGGACATTTATCTTGTTGCCTTATTTGTACTTGACTTTATTAACTGTCTGGGTAGAATTAAAACAATAACAAAAAAACAGTTATAAGAAATACAAAAGTTTTTGAGAGCTGTTAATTTATTTTATGGAGGGATTTATTTAATCATAGAACTGGCACCAAATGTTTTTGAAACAGTATTGATCTCAAATCGAGAATGGGTTTGAATCGAGAATCGATTCTGATTTGAATTACCCCCAAGAATTTAATCAAATCAAATCGTGTTGTGCCCAAATATTCACAGCCCTAGCACATCCTCCACTGTTGCCTTTTCTAATACAAAGTAGCGCATAGTTTTAACTTATATTCTTCCGTAGACTCGATATGGAAGTGCTAAAAACTACAACATGCCTGACGGGGAGAAGCCGCAGTCAAAGTGGAGGGACATAAATAGGACCGCCCACAAAACGGCGCATCCTGTAGAGACGATCAGAACGCAGCTTGAAGATGGTCTTTAAAGCATAATCTATGCAAAACTTTGACCAAATAACCACCATTACATGTTATGTAGACCACAAGGAATGTATGAAAAAAAAAATCATAATCTGACACATTTTATACACTCAAATGCAATAGCCTCACTAAACACAATCATATCATTTAACTATGAGGTTGTCTCCGGTCTCCTGTGTGATATCTGCCTCACAGCTGGACGTGTGAGGGCACTAACTAGGGAACTAAGTGAAAGACATGAAGTGAAATAGAAACGAAAGCAAACAAAAAAGCGAATGAGCCCAAAACAATAAGCTCAACATCCCATAACACATGCTGCGTTGTGGATGTTGCTCTCTCTCCCTCTGGCTTTGGAGGACAATGAGATGACATGCTGAAGGTGGGACTGCATCTGGCATCATATTTAAACGGGGCTGCCACATCTCAGGAACACGGGTCGTTGCCAGATTGCTGGCTAATTAAGGAGCTTCTTGGATGACCATCAGTGCCAGTCGGTGGGCAAGGTAGCGGACTGAGCCTTGTTCTGCCATGCTCCCACTGCGAGGCCCTGAAAAGACGACTGGCCATTGAAACCCCTTACGGACCCCATAATGCTACATAGTTGTATTCAAAACAAACGCTGTCTCTATTGGGATTCCTATTTTTCTTTGTCTCATTCTCCCTTTTTCAAACAAGTGTAAATTACCTTGACTTTTTGGATAACTGCTCCAGTGCTCATGTCCACACTAGGGATGCAACGATTAAATGGTTTTACTATCAACTGTGATTCAAAACATTACAATTATTGAATCTCAAATGGCTCCTCTATACTGTTTGTTTCAGTTCTCTTCACTCACTATAAACGAACATTGGACTGGTATGCTATTTTCGGCGTAAAACAAACCAGCGGATCACATGCTGATATGCACCTATCGAGAGACATGTTAATAAGCTACATTAGCTTAAAAATGGCAGCAGGACAAAGCAGCGAATAGTTATCACCCAAAATAAAGCTGAGGTTTGCAGTGTGGTTATATTTTAGGTACTTCAAAAAAGACCAGGGAGTCATTGAAAACGAATTACAAAACCTGCAAAAAGAAAGTTGCGGCTCAGGGGTCAAATACGTCCAATGTGGTGTAGCATTTGCAGGATCAACACCCAGCTTTACACGCCAAAGTGAAGTTAAGACATAACTGAGTTAAATTATGTTAGTGGAAAGTTACTTTATGAAGAAAGAGTTAAATAAAGAGGTGTCTTACAGTACCAACTGCATCTCTGTCTGGACTGGAGCCTGCAGTGCCTTGGACTGGAAGTCTCTGCAGAGAGTGGTGGGGACGGCTTAAAAGATCATCAGGACTCCTCTTCCTCCTATCCGGGAAATTGCAAAAAGACGCTGCCTGACCAGTACTCAGAAAATCAGTAGAGACTCCTCCCACCCCCACTAAGGACTGTTTACACTGCTGGACTTTAGAAAGAGGCTTGGTAACAGCTTCTTCCCTCAGTTAATAAGACTCTTGAATTGATCATAATAATACCTCAATTCCCCTCAAAAACGGATTAACTCGCTGGAATATAAAGACAATATAACATACATCCATAAGCGTGAATGCAAATGCAAAAGTGCAATATATTTATCTGTACAGTAATCTATTTATATATGCACCTTATTGCTCTTTTATCCTGCACTACAACGAGCTAATGCAACGGAATTGTGTTCTTATCTGTACTGTAGAGTTCAAATTTGAATGACAATAAAAGGAAGTCTAAGTCTCTAAGTCTTAGCTTTGAGTCAGTTCAGTGTAAACAAACAGCAACAGGTACCCCTGTCATTCAGTGACTATTTAACGTTAGAAATGTAATCCCCCGATCTGTGTTGAATAAACTTTAGGACTTGTAAGTTAATACAACATGTTTAAAACACTAACATAACATTAGTAGCTTGTAGAATACCTTATGGTTAGAGTGTCCACCCTGAAATCTGTAGGTCGTGAGTTCAAACCACGGCCGAGTCATACCAAAGACTATAAAAATGGGACCCATTACCTCCCTGCTTGGCACTCAGCATCAAGGGTTGGAATTGGGGGTTAAATCACCAAAATGATTCCCGAGCGCGGCCACCGCTTCTGCTCACTACTCCCCTCACCTCCCATGGGGTGGGACAAGGGGATGGGTCAAATGCAGATAGTAATTTCACCACACCTAGTATGTGTGTGACTACCAGTGGTACTTTAACCTGCATTATACCATGAGATCAAATGATGTGCATTCCAGTTATAATTAACACGGCATAAAATAGATTAAAAATGTTTTATACATAGGCATGGATGACAGTTGATGACAGTAACAAGAGTTTATAAGTAGCATTCCCCCTTGGGGCAATAAAGTTAACCTTAGTCTTATATCAATACGGGTTATTAATTAATACATTTATTGTTAATAATTGTGTTGATTTGTATTATTTTGTATGTTATTATCATGTTATTATTTGATTACTGTGATTTCTGGAAGTAATACATCTCTAAGGCTCTGTCTGTGAAAATCTCTAAGGAATATCTGTGACTTTATACATTTTCTGTTGTTAAATTAATCAATGCATTAAAATTGCGAAACAGTGATTATTACTCTGACTACAATCATACAGGCAAAATCTATATTCGTTGCATCACTCGTCCACACATTTAACAATCATCGCTAAAAGCCATGTGCATCTCAATGCAATAATTACCAGCTGAATAATGTCCTGTGAAGGTTATTTAATGACTTTGACTTGTTAATTTTAGCAATAAAACTGTGTTTTGTATAATTAAAGGAAGGGAGAGGGGTGCAATTATGGACTTGGTTTAAGGATAAAGGATGTTAGCTATTATAGTGTCAGCTGACAGACACGCTGGTTAGTGATAGCATCTCTGCGTCACAGTTTGACTTGCTATTAATTGCACTGTAAAAGCTCTGCATTTGGGAAGATAGGTTCGGCCCTCATTGTTTGGCACAATGCCTGCTCATGACAGGCAATATAACAGCAAAATATGGCCGGTTTGACAGCAAGCGGGATGCAGGAATTGTTTACTTGACTCCAATTCTTTTTCCCACTTGCTGCTTTTATTTCGTGCCACTGTGGGAAAAGTGCAGACGTACATGATGTGGTTGAAAAATGCAGCCGGCTGACGTCTGGGCTAATAAGATGCCTATCATGCAAGCTCGATTTGTGTCTCCCCCTAACTCCCCCCATGATTACATTCTAAGAAGCCACCTCCCCCTCTACCTCTCTCTCCTCCCCAAGCTGATCCTCGTCTTGTTACGTGGCATTAATGACACTTCAGTCATTGTGGCTTTCAAGCGGAGCCCTTCCACGCCGAACAGAGAGTTGACATTTCCTGACATTTTCCCAACTAATTACAGTACAAATAATTAAGCATGTTCCTCGATGTAACAAATGAAGGCAAAAGTCGTCTGTCAGCCTCGGCCGTGATTGATGACACTCTGGGAGACTTTATCTGATGGGCGCTGCCACAAGGTACAGAGGAAGCAAATTTATTAGAACGAACAATGCAAATTTCGAGTCATCTCATCCAGTTATGCACCAAAGCAATATCCGTGTCAAGGTGAATGTGACAATGAAAGCAAAATATTAGCATTTTGTTGAGCGGGCTGAAGGGGAAGTCAGAGCACTGAGATGACAGGTCTAATTATTTCGGCTCACACAGGCCAGGACAGCTGTTTCTGGTGTCCTGAACAAGCCTGTCACACAGGTAACCAAATAGGGTGTGCGTACGAGCCTCTGTATCCGACACTCTGCGGATGTGTCTGCCACTAATGACCAATGCTAATGTCGCTGCCATGTCTCTAAAAATGAATAGAGAGGGGAGAAAAGGTGGTGGTGTCAACATATGCAGGTTTTTTCCCCCGTCCGTCAACATTTTTCGACATGATTATGTGTCTTTAGCATTAATGAATGTCTGCGACCTATCGTCTAACAAATATTGCTTTACTATAACTGACATTTGTGTTTGTAAATTTGGAGAGTAACATAACCGCAAAACAAAAATGGAGTCCAATATTGTTGTATTTAAACAATACAATACAACTTCGATTTACGAAACCCCTCATTGTACAAACGTTTCAATTTATAAACCACAGACAGAATACATGTATGCTTTGGTGTACAAATCTAGTCTTAGTGTGCGAACATTCTATCCACCCATTGTGTGCCTGCAGCGCAGGCATTTTGTGTCCAGCAGCACATCCATTGTGGACGGGCTGATTAAGTTCCGGTGGTCACTGCTCATTCAGTCTGCAGAGTGCTGCTGCTAGTTACTGTGCTACTAACCAACTACTAACCATTTTAAAAAAGGTGTCTAGTTTTTCTAGCTCAAGATAAGTCCTAAGAAAGCAATGGACAAGCATTCAGCAACCACAGTGTCGTCGACACCGCCTTCCTTCCCTCGATTCCGGTGCATGCAAAGATTAACCAACAATTTAAAGTGGATTTTTTTTTCTTCTTACCATTGTATTAACCTGGCTGTTACTGTTAAGGAGTTGTTTTTATTTCAAACAGTGAGTGCACTACAGGGCTACTGACAGTGTGTGCGTGTTGGCAGGGTGGCTGAAAATGGGGACAGTTCAGTTTGTTGTTGTTGCTTTGACTTTGTTCTTAAATAGATACTGTAGTGGATCCATAACCCCCTTATGTTTGTTTTGATATAAAGTATTGTATAGCTCTTTATTTTGTGCTCAAAGTGTTCAAGCATTTACTAAAAAAAATGAGGCTGTAACTCTTTATTGATGTTTCTTTGTTTTGTATTAATTTGCTTTGAAATACAAACTTTTTTATTTAAGGTTCCTGTTCAAAAACCAATTAAGTGAATACATTGAAGTTCCACTGTATTTGTATAAGTGGAGCATGTGTGAGGGCAATAAAAAATTAAAGACACCACATGATCAGTCCGTGAATAAAACAGAAGCCTAATTGCAGCTTTCTCCAACATGAATAAAAATAGTTTTTTAGGTCAAATATGATTAATGTTGAAAATAAAAAAATTGCTTCAACGTGACTGAATTTTGAACCACAAGTGTGTCATTGCAAGTGATCTGCAATAAACCGAATACTTGTGATATGTGAACCAACAATGAACAATGGGCTCAAGGCTTTTATGCTACCAAATAGCAATATGTTGTCTGCATACATCTGTGCTTTGGGGAATACAAAGGTTGCCGCCCACACTCTTAATGAATGTAGAGTTTGTACTCCAGGGCAGCTTCACAATGACTCTTAGGGGGCAGGCAAATCCAGATAGGTTTGAGAAAAAAATCTACATGGGGATCAAAGTATGCTGCTTAGTGACTCTCTGGCTGGCTCGGAACAGATGGACGTCGGAGGCACTATGAGCCCATTGAGATTCAGGATCCAAAGTGGCTGCTGCTGTTCAGTATACACAGGCAGATGATGCCTTTGTGTCATTGGATTTAGTTAGGTAGGGGAGAGATGAGGGTTTGTTTGGAATATGCGTGCAAGAGGAAAGCATAAAGACAAAGCAGCAGGGAAACAAGAGTGTTTTGGGATTTGCTCGTACAGGTTGAATGAAATAGTTTGCTTTGCCTTACTTGTAAACATTATAATTGATTTAACTGGAAACAACAGGCATCGTTTGTACACTTGGCACTGCTTTCTTTGTTTGGTTCAAATGTGTTTTGTTCTGTCTTTGTCGACTATACAATTACCTACAGTTTATGTTGAGTTCTACGAAGCCTATTGTTTTAGGAGAATACTTTTACAGTGTTTATCATAGACCACTTTTTAATTTCAAGATGACATTAATCAGCTATTGTTTATTGGTGCTTCCTGCTAACCAGATATTGTACAAGGAGAAACAATGTAGTTTGTGAAGCTAAAATAATGACAAGGTACTGGGAAGCATTAGGAGAGGATTACGGAAAATGCCTCCACCAAAATGTTGGTCTTCACATGTGCAAAATCACGTTTGCACAGATTGTAAAGTAATTACAATAGTACTGCATTTAGCCTTGATTTAATCATTATTTAATTGGTAGTGAGTGTCTTTATTGTAATGTCTTAACTTATTCTCACCTAATTATTTTTTACTTGATACTAATAATTTAGTCATTTTAACTATAATCTATTTTATATCACTTGCACTTTTGTACAAGCTCAAATTTTACGACCGCTTGAACCTTTCTCTGCACACAAATCAATGCACAACATTTTGTCAAATATGGCTGCCAAATGCATGTTTGCAGGTTTTAGTAATAAACTGAATACGTGGCATATATTTCCAAATGATTGAAATACCAGCAAAGTATTGATCTCTCCAGTCAAACTGACTCACCCGAAATGGGACGGACCAAGCGAGAGAAGGGTAATTTTAAGCTGTCATTTTCATAATTTTAACTTCAAAGAAGAAATGTTTTGGTCAAAGTTTAGATGGCATTTTTTTAAAGACTCAAGCCAAATGCATTCCAAAACATCCTTAAGGTGAGAAAGAGGAAGACTGAGAAAGAAGAGCAGACCCAGCACTCATAAATGCAAGTAGTCTATTTTGTGTCTTCTTCTGCTGATGTTGTCCTCAAGGTGCTTGAGGAAATGCTGAAAGAGCATGAGAAAGCAGAGGTGTCCATGGAAAAGGAAATGAAAGAGCAGGGAAGTCAAGAAATGGTAAGTATTTTATATTTATTTTTTCTGATAATGCTATCTATATCAGTGTTAAGTAAATATGGACCAGGGCAACGAAAACATGCAATCACATATCAAAATAATTTTAAAAACAACAGTTATCTACCGATTTTCTAGAACAAACAATACACAAAAATATATTTCAGTCATCTGGATGCTTTGGGTCCTTTTAAAGTAAATTATTAAGCATGCCTAAAACAAACCACACCAAACCATTCCATAACATTCATCTTCCCATAGTATGCAATGTCAGATAAGTGGCATTCCTTTAATGTTATAGTGCAGCATAGTTGGAGCTCTTGCTATCTTGCTTTTGTCAGTTTTGAAATGTCAAAAAGCTGAACAGTGTTCCGAATCAGTGACTCAAAACCTGACTTCTCTCCCCCCAACACGGCAATTAGACCGTTGGTACTTTAGGTAAAAGGGGAAAGAAATAAGAATGTGTGGGTGGGGTTGTTAACATTTTCTTAACATCTGTGATCTTCTGTAGTTCATTTTGCGAACGGAGTCGTCATCACTGGAAATACTTGGACAGCTAGAATCAAATGTATTTGCATACGCAGGTCAAGACCAATCTCAGATAGAACAGCATGTTCTTTTTGAAACGCAAAGCTGAAACTTTAGTGACCTGTATAGTCAAGGGCAGCGCAGATGTACGACACAACTCATTTAGATAGCTTGCATAAATGACAATGAAAGTCCCTGATGGATTCTTGTGATGTTGACCAATTTGTCATTTGGCTGCTGGGCAATGTTTGTACTCAATCATGTTACTCTTAGTCCAAGAAGAAAAGGTAAAAGCTAGAGCGACAGGGAAAGTGAGAGCAAATGCCTTAGGGGCTCACATTTAACCTGCCCACCATTCCCAATCAATGTCATTACTCCTTTCCACTCCATTTTATCAGCAACTCTAGCTTCCTAGAAGTGACTGTTGTACAGCGCTCTATGAAACAGTCACAGGGCTAATGGGATGAGATGCAAAGAATTATAAATGCTGACAGTAAATCATATTACATCCCTAATAAGCATTAACTGGATAACTGGGTCAAAGCTGTATTATCTTAATTGATTTTTCTAAAGAAACCTGACAGTGAAATGTCAATGCTTGAATATTTCTTCATGCATCATTAAAACAAGATTGGCTTTTAACAAAAGGGGAGGAGTACGGGATCCTTTGGGGTGAATTGATTCTTGCTCGGGGCTGACTTGCACAAGTAAGTGTATTACATAAAAATCTATACAGGATATTAAAACAACACCCATTCTGCAAGACAGTTACAATTAAAAGCTGACACCCGCCCATGCTTTTGTATCCGCCATCGCAAGCTGCCAACAAATTGCATTTCGGTTCTGTGAGTTGCTGAAATCAATGGGCTGACTGTTTAAACATCCTGAGAGCTTATAACATTGGTATAATGGAGCCAGGACAGTACATGTACATGTGTCTGCCTATCTCTACTCCCCTTGCAAGCTTTTATTGCACCGATGTCCTTTACAATGAGTTCAATTATACCGTTTTGCTGCACAATACATGTAATAATGAGGTAATTGGAAAATGTGTGTAGTGGAATTAATACTACGAGGTCCTCAAAATTAAAGTTTTCCAAAAATATATTCTGTGTAGAGACGTTGCATTCATTGGATTTGATCGGGGCCATTATTAGCCTTTTTTAACTGATCGGCGGATCTTTACTGCAGCTGTGTACCAGTGTTTACATGGCTGAAGATTGTTCTCGCATTAAAGATTCCTTCAAAGAGGATGTACACTCGGGGAGACATGATTACATTTCTGGATTCCTTGTTACAGACATGCAGCAGGTGCATGTATGAATTCCAGGAGGTTTTTGAGTTTTGCCAGACCACCATCCTAAATTTGAGAGCAAGCTGTAATGAAGCGCCGTCTATCCACAGTGTGAAGACGTTTCTAAAATACTCATGTTCACCACTATGGCGGAAAATAAAATACGTTTCTTCCAAGTCAAATTATCACTGAAGAAAGAGAACAAAATCAATGTCTAAGTATGCTACACACACACCGAGCAGGACGACACAAGAAGTTTACAGCTAAAGCTTTAATGTAAAGTACGGGTGATCAATCCAGATGTTGATACTATTGATACATAATGTACTATCAG
Source organism: Entelurus aequoreus (assembly GCF_033978785.1). NCBI lineage: Eukaryota > Metazoa > Chordata > Actinopteri > Syngnathiformes > Syngnathidae > Entelurus > Entelurus aequoreus. Next base: position 46,546,100 of record NC_084741.1, on the reverse strand, counting down.
TATGTAAACGATATTAGAGTGATTATATTGATATGTTTCTTTTTCTCGATATAGGTAGGCTTTGAGAGCAAAACACAAATTATATAAATTGGAGCCAATAGTAGTTTTTGCCTCTGTTTAGTGATTTTGCACTTGTCACTGGACTTTCACAAAGTTATGTCAGACCCACTCGACATCCGTTGCTTTCGGTCTCCCCTAGAGGGGGGGGGGGGGGGGTTGCCCACATATGCGGTCCTCTCCAAGGTTTCTCATAGTCATTCACCGACATCCCACTGGGGTGAGTTTTTCCTTGCCCGTATGTGGGCTCTGTACCGAGGATGTCGCTGTGGCTTGTACAGCCCTTTGAGACACTTGTGATTTAGGGCTATATAAATAAACATTGATTGATTGATTGATTGACTTTATTTTATTTTTAAATATTGATGTATAACTCAGTACCACAAATGATTTAAGTGTTATAATCAATTGAAAAAGTATCAGATCTGAAGCCAACAAATCAGATCATAATTGGAGGCTAACAATGTTGATGAAGACATCCCTAGCTCCGCGTGATGTACAACAGTATGTTTACAGTAGTGTAAATTTAATTTCCCATAACAAATATTATAAATTGTAATTATTATAATAATAAATACATCTAAATAAAACTCAACTTTTACGTATCAGTTTTGTTCCAACATATTTCATTATTGCTGTATATAAACTCTAATTTATTCTTCCCGGAAGTGAAAAACAGTGGTGGTCAACCAAGCCTATATTTCTGTTGTGCAGCAAGCAGCACACAAACTAAAGGCCTAGATCTTCCTGAAAAAAGCAGAAACGAGCAAAAAATCAAACTATGCAATGAAATTGCTCCCTATATTTAAAAAAAATATATTTGTCCAGTGAAATCAAGAATAATCTGTCAACCGCGTACACAGACATATCAAACTATTGTGCTCCAGACATCATTCTACACGACAGAACAGATGAACACTTGAAAAAGCAAGGAGGTCTACAACTTCTTTGTGTGTGGCTGAGTCACGGAAATTAGTATGAAGACTTTCCCGGAAAAATATGCATCGTTTTTACCCGGGTAAGGTTGCATTTCATGATTTAACTTTGCATCTACAGCTACGTTTGTTGCACGCATCGTTTACAAGTAAACATGTCTTTATCAAAATACATTAATAGATGTCAACATTGTGTATGTGCTGAAAGCTTCATTTATAATTGCTGCCTTTGGTAAAAGCTTAACTCTCTTACATTTTGCTCACATTTGCGTTCTTTTATTTAGACTCGCCGAGTTGATACTTTACAAAACACTCATAGCAAAAATTTGTTTTAAGAAATACAAATAATATCAAGATAAAACTTAAATAGGAACACTAAGTGTTAAAAGTATATCAAACAAACCTTTAACGAAATGATCACTGCAAACTTGTGCGTTTTTTGACGCTGCTCCCTTGGACTGGATGTGTTATACATTTCTCAGCGTTGTTTCGTAAAATCTTTCAGTCTTCTGCCCTTCTTGATTACCTCTCGAGGAACTCTGGAGAAATGTTTATCCTTTTTGTGATTTGAACGGTTCGTACAGCCGAAAACATCGCAATCATAGGGCATTTTTCTTCAAGAAAGGCTAAATGGGGCCTAATACCCATTAAGAGACACCACGCATATTCAATGAGCCAGATGTGAGCCGGGTGGGACGCAATATGCAACCAAATAATTCATGTAATTTGTATAACATTATTTAATGTATTTATTTTGTGGTATTGCTGTTCAGCAACAGTAGTCTCGTAGTTTTCACACATTTTTCTGTGAAAAATGCTAAATATTTTGTTATGACATTTTAAAGCCCCAATTAAAACCTCATGTCAAAGAATAAAATGTGACCTCAATTGGTATGGGCAAGATATTTTGTCCTCAGTACGATTACAATTTGTTCCACAAAAACATACATGATTCTGAATGGAAAATAATGGAAATCTGAAGATATTTACACTGATTTATGTTTAGATTGCTCTCATATGATACCTGTGATGTTTGCAAACCTCAATTTGTCTATGTCTTAGTTAATTGTACCTCGCAGTACTTATATTCAATTTTGAGGGAGGTGTAATTTTTAGCGAAATACAATATTCAAAGCACCCATTTAAAAATGTTGCTAGTCTGATTCTCATCTCAATGTAAGAGAACATGAAGGGGTCTTGTACCCCGTTCACTATTTTTATAACTGTTTCAAGACAAGAACAGCACTCCCCCGAATAGATTTAAGTAATATGATATAAGTCAGATGCTTGAATATTATCTATGAGACGGTAGCCTTGCTATACATAACATTCTTTCAAACATTTAAAACTTGATGTCCGTGCGAACCAGCTTGTGATCCAAGGATTACATCAAAAGTGCTGCTATAACTCATGGTCAGAACGTCAGCAGAAACTTGTATTTTGCAGACCGCGTGCGAAATCACTCATTTCATCATCAACTTGCGTCTCAGGCGAAATTGGAGCTACAGAAGGTATCTGTGAAATGACTTGGATGTTTGGCATATGAAGTTACTGCACCTTGATTGGATGGCTCCTATTCTGAGTGTAAGCAGAGCTGGTCAAGATGCTGGGAAATGTGCGTGCGCAGGGTTGATCTGGGCAGCAGGATGGACTGGGTCAGTTGGCACGTTCGCACAGCAAATGCTGAGAATAAATCAGTCTCACTGACATGGTGCCTCTCATCAAGTGACATCCCGCGGTGTCCACATCAGTTCTGAACTAATAAAGATGTATGGGAGGGAAACAGAAGCGATCCTGGCAGATGCCAAGGTGAAATGTAGCCGGTGTCTGGAGAAGCACTGGATGCCATGTGTGGGAAATCCATCAGGAACGATCTGGCATCGTCATATCGCAGACTCTTACTGGTAAACAACATGGTCATACAATAATAAATCAATGTCAAGATATTTTCACCAATCACAGATTTCTTATGTTCCTGACATACTGCTGCAGCACTTTAATTAATGTGGTTGTGATAAAAAAACAACAACACACAAAATATGTACGTATCTTAGTGTCGTTATTTTTTTGTCATTAATACACAATTTGGAGGTGTCGAAAATAGGTTATTGGGTTGTTGTCAGTGTTTGGAAAATTACTTCTAAAAAGTAATTCATTATAGTTACTTGTTACTTTACCTAAACATAATTTGAATTACAAACTTAATTACTCTGTATTTAATACATGTAATTCATTACGAGGCGAAGTAATGATTGCATTACTTTAAAAATAAATTAAAAATAATAGCTGTCATATGACCAGAGTGTGCGTGTGTGTATGTGCCTATAAAAGGCGGTGCCTGTTGCTAATTGACGTGTGGTGTCAGCGCCAAGACAGAGCAGCATTAGCTCAGCTGTGTTTGTTAGCTCATACTCTCGGTTTGCGGGCAGTAACGGCAGCTCTGAGATCGAATGTGCTTCGATGACTGTAGTTTCCTTGTCCACAAACATGGTATTGTTGCATTACAAACTTGTCACTTCAATCATTGATCTGTTGTTTGTTATTCTATCTAAGTAGCAGTGTGTGTTTGTTTGTGTACTTCATGTTTTGTGTTATCTGCTGTGTGAATTTTAATGTGGCACCAGTTGTGGATTTCATGAGTAAAAACATGTTTCCTGAATTGAACTTGCTGTGTTTCTGACATTGTCTTGTTGACATTCAAACATCAAAAGTAGTGTGCCACATTACATCAAATGTCTCACTGACGGCGTTGTAACGTACATACAGTGTTGGGCAGTAGCTCGTTACAAGTAGCAAAGCTATGTAGCTTAATTACATTTCCCAGTAGCTTGGCAGTAGCTTTGCTGCTTTTTGAACGAGTAGTGATTCCTGTAGCTTAGCTATTTTTAGACCCTTCTGGCTTGTAGCTTACGTGAGAAACTACAGACAAAATACAATGACCTGGATGAATGAGAACATCCATTCATATGGTGAAAATCCATGATGATTGGTTGGTGTGGTGGATAAGGGGAAACAATATGGACTGGCCAATCAGGGGCGAGATAAGGCGGGTCATCGAAGCCAGGAAGCAAAATAACAGACACGCATCCATGTCACATAATGAGGGAGTCTTAAACAGAGGGACTTCAAGCTGGGGGTTTCTGTGGGGCATTAAAAGCTGTTACATTCATTTTGCAAAAATTGAGGCCTTAAAAATAATTAAATGCAATGTAATACAATTCTACGACTAGGCCTCTAGTCAATATGTCAATCAAACGATTAATGAAAATTAAACTAATAATGTTGCCGTCATCGATACATTGCTACATCTGTCTGTTTTTTTCTTTTCATCCTCTCTGGCTTTCAAACTGGATAAACAGGTCTCGTAAGGTCCGGTCCGAAAGCTTGAATAGTGCATACTCAATACGTCAAAATGAAACGGCTTTGGTGGCTCAAACTTTGCCATTCTTTGGTGATTGTAGGCGTGCAGTCCATAACTCTGACACTGTTATGATCCGTTGCCCGGATCATAGTTTGGTTACGTTTTGGTCTCTCGTAGGCTTAGTTCTGTTTCAGCGCCCCTGTTTTGTGTTTTCCTCCTGTGACGACTACGGGCGCATGATGATGCGGGGGACGTTCTCCCAAGATGCAGACGGACTACGGACACAGCGTGCAGGTAGGAAATGATTTATTTTACCAATAAATCAGGCAGGACATGGGAAGCAAAGCTTACGCGGAAGCTAGCATACAAGAACAGGAATCAAAACCGTCGTCAACTGTTGCGTGTAGCAAATTAGGAAGCCAGACTGACTGACGGGAAATGGTAGGACTAAATAGCTCTCTGATTAGCGCTTGGAAACAGGTGAGCGTTCCGAACACTAATCTGAGACAGGTGAAAACAATAAGCTCCTATGGTAACTGAAAACACAAAACAGGGGTGCTGAAACAGAACTAAGCCTACCAGAGACCAAAACGTAACCAAACTATGATCCGGGCAACGGATCATAACAGACACCATGTCATGTTAATGTGGAAACTGAGCTTGTTTCATACAGGACTCCTTTATATCAGCCGTCTCCACTTCCACACACATGAGCTAAAATTAGCAGGTCTGGTGACGCACCTCACAACCAAGGCAATTCTCACAACAGACCACAACTCTTTATTCTCTGACATTCCCACAGTAAATTAATACACGTTCCTACAGTTGCCTGACTTTATGCATCATTTGCTATCTAATGTACCCAATTTAAAAAAAAACATGCGGGTGTAAAATAAAATCTCTTTAAGATATTTAATTGACTGAGCTAATTTATAATGCATCTTATTGGCATTTTTTCCAAACATTTAATGACATGCCTTTTTCTAAAATCGCTGAACACATGCATCATTTGAATTCCTGGTATGATGTTCATTTATTATTCCATAAAAAAAGTTTAACTATTTTATTTTTAATTGTATCCTGATTAATATATATGTAAACATATGTGTATGTAGCTTGTAGTGTAGCTTGCTACAATTCTCTGGGGATAGCTTCTACTGTAGCTTAGTTACATTTAATCGAAAATAACTTGCAGATTAGCTTACTACATTTTCCAAGCAGCTTTCCCATCACTGCGTACAAAAGGTAATTAAATTACTTCTAACTAGTAAAAGTGACAGCATTATTCATGCAGTTATCATAACGCCATTATTCAGAACACTGCTTGGTATATGGTCAATTATCAGGTCAATGCATTAGCAAAGATGAGTGCGGTGACTCCGACAGGTGTGCTCACTGGCAAATTTCACTTTGAAAAACAAGCCAATGGTACATTAGATACAACTTTAACAATGTTTTTTTTAGCAAATGCATTACGTGCATTCAAGTAAAATCTTTAAAAAATGTTCTTGTTCAACATTCTGACAACACAATCGCTATTGTGTTCAAATAATATATATAATTCAAGTTATGCAAGCACATTTTGTCCTGTGATTAATCTAATCAAAGAAAATATAATTTAACAGCACAAGCACTGATTAATGTAAGATTAAATATGTGAGTATTGGATAAGTAATGATAATGTTCATCATAAAAATTACACAATATGCAAGTGGCTCAGTTGGTAGAGCGTCTGTGCCAGCAATATGAGGGTTCCAGGTTCGATCGCCGTTTGCGCCATCCTGGTCATTGCCATTGTGTCCTTGGGCAAGACACTTTAACCACCTGCTCCCAGTGCCACCCACACTGGTGTAAATGTAACTTAGATAATGGGTTTCACTATGTAAAGCGCTTTGAGTCACTAGAAAAAAGCACTATATAAATATAATTCACTTCACGTCAAGGTTGACACATCAACCTTTGATGATACAATTGGTTGAATGGCATCTATTATTAAGGGTTAAACATTTGATCAAATCTCAGTTGCCATGGTAACAGTATTAACATGCAAAATAACCCTAGTTGTAATTTAGATATAATTATTTTGCTGCACATTTGAAGCATTTTTTGTCTTTCTACTATGTACTTTTATATAATCTGCTGAATCAACATACAGTAGTACACTGCATATTTGTTCACATATTTTATTATTCCTTATATGTATTTTGCCAACTTCTTTTTCCAGTACCCAATTTTGTTTTGAGAGAACGGTTTCCTAAGGGTGGGAATTACTAATTTAACTTTAATAAATGGTTCACTGGCAGAATGTCAGTGGATTTGCATATGTGTGTGCATGTGCGCGTGTGTGTTTACAGGGGTGGAGATATGGAGGCGGAGCTATATGGGTTTGTGGAACGATGCAATATTCATGAACATCCTCGTGGAAGTTGTCTTGTCTCCGAGCTTGTAGAAAACCCAACACACACACATTCATGTACACTGAGCAGCTTGGTCCAGTGGTGCTCACCTGCTGACATCTGCATATGCCATTCAGAAGGGCAATGTGTGTCTGCATCAGTGATTTCTAAACACTTTGGGGTCAACAAATTATTAATATTTAGTATTAGCACTGATGACAATGTGGCATCCTCCTGAGAGCCGGGCAAAATGTTGAGCGGGGGCCATTCTCTTGACGTCGACTGTGTTTGGCAGATGGTGCTGTCAGTTTGGGTCTTCGTTTATTCTTCCATGCATATGGCAGCATCTCTTCTTAGTTAAAAAAGCAAGCACGCTCATGTATTATCTATGGGGCTAAAAAGCATGCAAACATGAGCGGGAATGTATCAGAGGAGCTTAAACTTCTGTAAACAACCAGCAGTGGTTGTTGTAAATGTGATTTTACTGACAGAAAGAGCAGAAACATATGGCCTGAAACAGAAAAAGGGGCCGATACCTGGATGGGACATTGGTCCACATCGGCCCACAGCATCATGCTTTTGAGATGATGTCATCTGACAGTGAAGTGCAAGGCAGGCCCAGCATTTTAGATGACTTATTTATTTTACCTGTATTGGCAACTTAGTCATTATAGCCACTGTTTACCATGCAGGCTCATCTTTCTTATAAGAAACATTTGTCGTTCCATTTTAATTGTGAACTGGATTTTTTTTTTTAATGTTTTTTTTGTTGTTGTATTCATATACTTGATAAAAAAAAAGTGTAAAACATACTATGAAAAGCATTATATTATAGAAACATAACCCAAAAACACATACTTTATGTTTGTGCTAAAAATATATATATAAAACCACAAATATAGAAATCCCAACAATATCATTGATTTAGTTATACCTGTCTATTTTTATGATATTATTTAACATAATTGCTGTCATTGGTCTATTCTGATAATTTGTGCAAAGATCCTTTTAGGTCAGGGGTCTCAAACTCAATGTTCCCTGAGGGCCACTGGGGGTAGAGTCAGGATGAGGCTTGGCCACAAAGTATTCCCTTCAAAAATCACATGACTAAATTTGATAACTTATTCGACCCTAAGGTATGGTATTAAATTAAATGTTTTTAAAAGTATATGTGGACAATGTTGAGTTCACCGTTACATGGTCAGAGACTTGTCAAACGAAAACAATCTGTGGATTCTACCGTCAAAAACTGGCAGCTCGGACGACAGAATTGTACCGTAAAATCTACGGTCGTTTTTCCAGTACATAACTGTGAATTGAAAACAAATGTACCACTGTTATTTTTGCGGTACATTTCTAGGTGATTGAGCTGCCAGTTTTTAACCGTAAATGCTAAGGTCATTTTTACAGTGCATTATCGTAAATGGTAAAGTGGTAACACATTTCTGAGCTTGCACAGCAAATCAGACTTTTTACAGTGTAGCTTGCTTTTATATATCTATATATAAAGGATATAAAGACAATATAACATACATCTATAAACGTGGATGCATATGCAATAAGTGCAATATAAGTATCTGTACAGTAATCTATTTATTTATATGTGCACCTTATTGCTCTTTTATCCTGCACTACAACGAGCTAATGCAACAACATGTTGTTCTTATCTGTACTGTAAAGATAAAATTTGAATGACAATAAAAGGAAGTCTAAGTGTCTCTAAGTCTTTTAGGAAGTTGCTGCTTTGTGTTGCCCAATTTGTGTTTGTTGTGCCGTATTTTTGCGTCTGCACCTTTATTGTTTTTTTATAGTGGTATTCATTATTGCCATAGTATATTCTAAATTATTATGGGCCCAGGGTGTGTGGGCCACAATTACACATAACTAAGAAAGTGTACTGTAGAATAGTATGATACACTATATTGCCAAAAGTATTTGGCCACCCATCCAAATTATCAGAATCAGGTGTCCTAATCAATAAATGTAAATAAATAAATAAATCACTTGGCCCGGCCACAGGTGTATAAAATCAAGCACTAAGGCATGGAGACTGTTTCTACAAACATTTGTGAAAAACTGGGCCGCTCTCAGTAGCTCAGTGATTTCCAGCGTGGAACTGTCATAAGATGCCACCTGTGCAACAAATCCAGTCGTGAAATTTTTGATGGACGAGTCTGGGTTTGGAGGCTGCCAGGAGAACGGTACATTTCCGACTGCATTGTGCTGATAGTGAAATTTGGTGTAGGAGGAATTATGGTGTGGGGTTGTTTTTCAGGAGTTGGGCTTGGCCTCTTAGTTCCAGTGAAAGGAACTTTGAATCCTCCAGGATACCAAAACATTTTGGACAATTCCATGCTCCAAACCTTGTGGAAACAGTTTGGAGGGGGCCCCTTCCTCTTCCAACATGACTGTGCATCAGTCCATAAAGACATGGATTACAGAGTCTGGTGTGGATGAACTTGACTGGCCTGCACAGAGTCCTAACCTGAACCCGATAGACTACCTCTGGGATGAATTAGAATGAAGACTGAGAACCAGGCCTTCTCGACCAACATCAGTGTGTGACATCACCAATGTGCTTTTGAGAGAATGGTCGAACATTCCTATAAACACACTCCGCAACCTTGTGGACAGCCTTCCCAGAAGAGTTGAAGCTGTAATAGCTGCAAAAGGTGGACCGACATCATATTGAACCCTATGGGTTAGGAATGGGATGGCACTTCCACAAGTTCATATGTGAGTCAATGCAGGTGGCCAAATACTTTTGGCAATATAGTGTATATATACTGTATAAGGTGTCATTCTGTGTATATCCAGCTCATTGAAAATGTAAGTGTCTTTCTTGTAGTGCAGCATCACAGAGGGAGACCCCAGTTAACATATGAAGGGTTCGACAGTGAGGGCTCTTACTCTTGCTTTCCTCTGACGTGATGCTGGGTTTGATAGAACTGACATTGGGGCTGAAAAGGCGGATGAGTGGAGATATGAGGGTCCCTGTGTCAACCTGGCAAGTGGCATAGCAACGGAGTCGGGAGAAAGATAGGAAGTACAGACAGGAGAGGGGAGCGAGATATGAAATATCCCATTGAAGTGAAATCACTTGTGACGGACCCAAACATGGGCCGGCAGCTTTCAAGTTAAAACTTGTGTCTTATCATTGGGAGAATAAAAAAATGCAGTCAGGGGAAGGAGAGAGAGGTGTGACGAAGTGACAAAGACAATGATGGTCAATAATTAATCATGGCACTGTTCAATGCAGTGGCTGCTGACATGACAGCTGTTTTGATTGACAGATCTAGAGCATTTGATCTGCATGCTGTGGCTTTTGCTTCCCTGCCATAACTGGCTGCTCTCCTGTGTTTTTCTTTTGCTCCCACCCGACTTTTTTTATCCTTTAAATCCCCTGCAAGTCACCTGGCATCTACAGCTAGGGGAGTTGTAGCTGCAGGGCAAAAAACCTTCACTCTGCATTGAAACTTGATATTTACTAGCTTGCTCCAGGTCATGTGTATTCAACAACTCAAATGATGCATTTATCCCTTACAGGGAAACTATGATGATTGTAATTGACATTTAAAACACCTCTGTGTGCTCTAGAGCAGTGTTTTTCAACCACTGTGCCGCGGCACACTAGTGTGCCGTGAGATACAGTCTGGTGTGCCGTGGGAGATGATCTAATTTCACCTATTTGGGTTAAAAATATGTTTTGCAAACCAGTAATTATAGTGTGCAAATGATGTGTTGTTGTTGAGTGTCCGTGCTGTCTAGAGCTCGGCAGAGTAACCCTGTAATACTCTTCCATATCAGTAGGTGGCAGCAGGTAGCTAATTGCTTTGTAGATGTCAGAAACAGCGGGAGGCAGTGTACAGGTAAAAAGGTATCTAATGCTTAAACCAGAAATAAACAAAAGGTGAGTGCCGCTAAGAAAAGGCATTGAAGCTTAGGGAAGGCTATGCAGAACGAAACTAAAACTGAACTGGCTACAAAGTAAACAAATACAGAATGCTGGACGACAGCAAAGACTTACAGCATGTGGAGCAGACGGCGTCCACAAAGTACATCCGTACATGACATGACAATCAACAATGTCCCCACAAAGAAGGATAAAAACCATTGAAATATTCTTGACTGCTAAAACAAAGTAGATGCGGGAAATATCGCTCAAAGGAAGACATGAAACTGCTACAGGAAAATACCAAAAAAAGAGAAAAAGCCACCAAAATAGGAGCGCAAGACAAGAACTAAAACAGCAAAAAAGTCTTAATAAGTCAGGGTGTGATGTGACAGGTGGTGACATCTACTTTGAGACAAGAGCTATATTGATACATATTTGGTTATGGTTTAAAGTCATATTCAACAATTGCGACAACGACTTTTTACTGTCAACTGAGTTTCGTTTTTTAATGATTTCTGCTGGTGGTGTGCCTCCGCATTTTTTCAACGCAAAAAATGTGCCTTGGCTCAAAAAAGGTTGAAAAACACTGCTCTAGAGAATAAGTATTGGTTACACTTTGGTGTAAATTTTGCTCCACAGTCACATGTATAACCTGCTTTTTGAGTCTGTCTGCAAGAGAGGAGACAGTGGAGGCGTTCCCAGATTGCAAATGAAACCACACCTCACCCACTCCAAAAGTATCATAGTATGTCTTTTGAAAATGTACACTGTTTGAATATATATGTTGAATGTGTCACTGCTATTGTTTTCTAGACACTGTCAAAAATAAAGTCCAGAAACATTAAAGCCCCACTTACGAACTTTCAGTTTTGGCCGATTTTGGCGATAAGAGTGGTCCAAAGCGGTAGTGTTCTGCCAGAAGATGACCACATTTCCCATGACTAGCGCATATAGCGTCATACTGACATGATGTCCGCAGTAATATTGGCAACAATATTACGTCTCTAATGTCAATGCTGTTGTTAAAAAGCAGACACTATCAATAAATAAGGAAGTAGTAGTGAAACTATCAAGCTGGTGGCTTTTTATTGCTACCACACATATTTCCGATAGCTATCATTAGCATTAGCATTTTGATTTGAGCAACAAAAGTCACAAAAGGCAGCATTGGTCGGAAATTCCTCATCATTGAGCTTACGCCAGCGAGTGAAAGCCAATGTTAATCCCTGACTGTCCTTGTATGCAAGTAAGCTGCGTTTTTCTTTTTTGTCTCTTAAGACAAAACTTTCCGTTTCTTTGGTTGTTTCGGAGCTTCAGCCATGATAGCAGTACCCACACAGCAAAAACACTCCGCTGCGGATCCCCCGCGCAGGTATCGCGCTTTCCGGAACGGAACCGCGAAACGGACCAGCATCGGCGTCCATTTGCACTCAGGAACGTATCCGCCACGGCGGCAGGTAGCGGATCCGCCGTGGCGGCGCGCTGAATGCGCTCCGCACCCATGATCAAAGCCTTATTTCCACGGCGGGTGCGCCGTGACGGCGCGCTGCATCCACTCCGCACCCAAGATCAAAGCCTAACCTCCCGCCGCGGACCAGCAACGGACTCATAAAAACCCTGGCTCATCTGGCCGTTTTGGACCCCTTTATCTTATTTTCAAAATCCCTTCTGTTCTTGCTGTAGGATAAAATAGGAAACTAAAAAATTCACTAAGCCCTACTACAGCAATATAGGCTTACATATGCATTGCCTTGTATTTTTAAACTAACAATATTGTCAATAGGCAGAAACAGAAAATGGTCAATTCACTCTATAAAGTAAATATATATAATATATATTTAACAAGTAAATATTCATATTTAATCTATTAGGCTACAACTTCAAGGAAACGCTGCTCCATGCACAGCTAACATATCAGAAAATGAATAACTGGTGAATGACAAGAAGTCCAATAAAAGGTTGTTTATTTATACATATACATCTCTATTCCTCCTGAGGAGGTGGAAGCGGGACTCGTCTCCTCGTTGCCCGATCCCCCGCCAAGTTGAACCACCTGATGGCGTGTTTGGTGACCTCAGCGTCCGTGGCTGACCTTGTCAACACATTTTTACTCACAGCACCTGTAATCAAACAAGATTACAAGACAGATACGTTTATGTTTATGGTAGGAAGCATCCAAAGCCAAGTATGCTTACACAATACAAAATATGTGATAGGTATTAAGGAGATTACATTTGAAAAAAAAAACATGACTTAAAGTTACTGGAGGTGGTTAAAATAAGGTGCGTAAACTATGAATTTGTGATCAGGGTATAGGTGTGCAAGACATCCAAAATGTTTAAACAATATCGTTATTTGGTTCCTTGATCAGAGTACTTGTTTGGCTCTGTTGGATGACGGCGGCGGGGGGTTGGGGGTGGGGGGCATAAATAAATATCCATAACCCAACTTTGGGAGGTTGACATTGTTTTCTTATTATCCTGTACCGAGGATGTCGTTGTGGCTTGTACAGCCCTTTGAGACACTTGTGATTTAGGGCTATATAAATAAACATTGATTGATTGATTGATTGATTATATTTGTACTATCATTCTATGTTTGTATTCGTTTAGGCCCGGGGGCCATTTGCGGGCTGCAGGTCATTTTTTAACGGCCCCAGGGCACATTTTTAAAAAATATGATCGAAATAAATAAAAAAACATTAAAAGTGGTATTTAAAGAGCAAACAGGTGAAATGTAACAATAAAATGTAGCAATGTTTACTCTAATCACACAAAGCTGCCATGTAGGCTGTTTCTTTCTTTAAAAAATAATAATGAATCAAAATCAATGTCATTATGAAATATTGACCTATTCAAGGCTTAAGAAGTTTACCTTCGCAATCAGCTGGTCTTGGTTGTGCTTAATAGTTTCCAGCAGGCTAAGGATGTGGATTACCTCAGGCGCTGTTGACAAACAGCAGTATAAAATTAACATGTTTCAGTGTTTATCCTCATTACTCATAATCCTGACATTAGCTATTGACCTTAGTTAATGACAAAAGTTATTGACAAAGTTTGAAGAAAATATGTGATTGCTTGTGAATTTGAATTTTTTCCAAAATCTGTGGCACAGAATGACCATCCGGTATTTGTCAGTTATTGCTCACCAGAGCAGGAAATGTTGTCGGCCATTCTTCCCCCTCGCCATGTTGGCCTGTAGGCCAGGCTGGATCCAGGCTCCTCTGTCTGCCACATGTTGAGGGCTGCTGGTGAGGGGGGTGGAGGGAGTCGAGGAGGGACTGCCGTTCCTAGTGAGGTGGGCATTGTGAGAGAGCCATCAGTTAACCATGACTGGTAATACCCAAGGGGCCTATCTATACACTAATATTTCAGAGATCAGTCCCTACCTTGTGTAACTCTCTGCATGTTTAATGCAGGTGCTGGTGAAGGCATATGAATGCGTCCTTCCCAATGGTGAGGTGCTAAGGGAGATAAATTGGTATTAAATGGTTGTGATCTGTTAACCATGGTTACTGGATGCTGAGATATTATTTCAGAGATCAATCTTTACCTAGAAAGTTATCTCCAGTTGAGGAGTCGAGTTAACAAGTACTCATGACTCTTGCTGGCACTCGGCGAGATGGTGGAGCTGGGAGAAGGGATACAAGGAGAGGGGAATATCTTTAGCACTAAGAATGTTAACCATATCTTTTGGTGGTTTTGTTGTTTTCGATGTTAAGAGATTATTCCTTACTCTGCCTGTGCAATTGGCTTGCCAACCCCAGAGATGTGAGGTCACTATTTCCCGGGTCTTCTTCGCTATCATCTGAGTCCCCGAGACAATGGCTGTTGGGTAACCATATCATTAGGATTATTGCAATACCAAAATTGCCAAATATACATATAGTACAAGCATCTCTGGTCTATTTTTGAATGCTACCGGAAATAACCTTCCTATTACTGTAGAAACATGACAAAAACAAGACGGAACACACTTACACTGGCTTCCTGTTCCTTTTTTCTGGCAGCTCCTCGTTCTCTGCCTCAGGTTGCAGGTCTGAGGTGTCGCAGCCCTTTCCATATTGTTGCATTATTTTTATTGCGTCTTTGTAGTTGTCTAAAATTGAATATGTTAAAATGAACATGAGTTTCAAATTAGCTGTAGAGCTGAACAGAATATTATTATTATTGATGATGATAAATCAGGTCTCTCTCTTACAAGAGACCTGGTCAGAACATAGACACAATAGGTTATTCCAAGCATAAAGAGAAGCAACTATGACGTTATTTTTAAACAAGAAGATTATGAATTTGCATACCACAAGTTCGGACAACAGAAACATCAAATCTTGGCCAGTTTGGCTCATGCTGCTCCTCATTTAAAGCTGCCCTTTCAATTCTGTCTGTGTTTTTATAGCTGGGCCAGAAAACCATCCCACCATCATACCATCCACTTGGGACAACCGCAATGTCCCTGTTCATTCTAAATTGAATCAGATGAAAAGGCACCCTTAATGTAGAAAGAAAGAAAAGGGGTATTTATTCATCGTCAAAGGAACAACGTGGACAGAAGCATGCACAGGTGTTAGTGTATACAAATAAGCAAGTAAGATGAGCTGAGATTTTACCTGAATGGTGCCCCAAGGTGGTAAGAACTATAAGAAAGGTAAAAGTACAGGTCATAATAGTCAGAACTTCAGCTCAATCGTAAAGTAGGGTTTGAAATTATGGGTGTAGTGTATACAGAGATCAGTCCCTACCTTGTGTAACTCTCTGCATGTTTAATGCAGGTGCTGGTGAAGGCATATGAATACATCCTTCCCCATGGCGAGGTGCTAAGGGAGATAAATTGGTATTAAATGGTTGTGATCTGTTAACCATGGTTACTGGATGCTGAGATATTATTTTGGAGATCAGTCTTTACCTAGAAAGTTATCTCCAGTTGAGGAGTCGAGTTGACAAGTACTCATGACTCTTGCTGGCACTCGGCGAGACGGTGGAGCTGGGAGAAGGGATACAAGGAGAGGGGAATATCTTCAGCACTAAGAATGTTAACCATATCTTTAATATTAATGTGGTGGTTTCGTCTACATCGCTAAATATATCCTGTGGTGTACCTCAGGGATCAATATAGGACCTAAATTATTCAATGTCTAGATAAATGACATTTGTAAAGTTACATAAGATTTAAAGTTAGTATTATTTGCGGATGATACAACAGCGTTTTGTTCAGGAGAGAACACACAGAAGATAATACAAATAATAACAGAAGAAATTAACAAATTAAAAAGATGGTTTGACAAAAACAGACTATCTTTGAATCTCAGTAAAACTAAAATAATGCTATTTGGTAACAGTAGAAGAGAAAGTCAAACACAAATAGACGGAATAGAAATTGAAAGAGTAAATGAAACCAAATGTCTAGGTATAATGATTGATGATAAATTGAACTGGAAATCTCAAGTAAAAAATATACAACATAAAGTAGCAAGAAACACGTCAATAATGAATAAAGCAAAACATGTTCTAGACAAAAAATCACTTCATATTCTCTACTGTTCACTAGTGTTACATATCTGAGTTATTGTGTAGAAATATGGGGAAATAATTACAAAAGTACACTTCATTCATTAACGGTGTTACAAAAAAGATCAGTTAGAATAATATATAATGTTGGATATAGAGAACACACAAATCCTTTATTTATTGAATCAAAGATACTGAAATTCCACGACATAGTGAATTTGCAAACAGCTAAAATTATAAACAAAGCAAACTATAACCTGCTACCCAAGAATATACAACAATTATTCTCAAAAAAAGAGGAGAAAAATAATCTTAGAGAGAAATGTAATTTAAAACATTTGTACGCACGTACAACACTTAAGACCTTCAGTATATCAGTATGTGGAATTAAATTATGGAATGCATTAAGCAAAGCAATCAAACAATGTACTAATATGATCAATTATTTATGCTTACATGTAGAAATAATAATAATAATAGTAAATAAAATAATAATAATAAAAAAAGGTAAATAAAGCATAAAATAGTCTCTAATAAATTAATTAAATAAAAAACAGCATATAAAATATATACATCAGCAAATAACAAAAATATAGATCAAGAAAAAGGATCCTAATATGTGCAGCAATTTTTCCCACTCACATCACCTCATTTTATATTTTTTTCTACAATTAACTATGCCAAAAAACACATAGACATACCTTTTTTTTTGTAATGGAAACAAAAACAACATGGCGTCACACACAGCTAGTCCACAGTAAACAGGATCTCGAGCTCCACTAAAGAACAAAGAAAGAAGTAATACACACTCATATTAATAGCAAAGAACGGCTGTTTCCACTCTGTTAACGTTGCGTTGTTATAACGAAGTAATAGCGACCTGGGCCTAAACAACACTGACAATAAAGTAATACGCTTTCGTTTCAACCAGTTGGAAATATGTGGAATGTCGTAGCATGTAACCTACACACATTCACAGCGTCTAACAAAAGATAGCCTAAGTTAACTGTATTGAACGTTACTCACCGGCTTCACAAAACACAGATAAAAGAAAATTTTACAATAGCACGGCGAAAAAATGACCGTCGTTGTGTGGGTTTTTTGACGAATAACACTCTTTTCCACTTTTCTTCGCTCGGGCCTCACCTCCCGCGTGCAGCCATTTCGAATTTTCTGAATACGTGACGTCAGACGCACGTCCCCCATGCAAAGCATTCTGGGAGGCGGCGCTGGAAATAAAAGCCTTTTTTTTACAGAATATAAAGTTTTACTGCTAGTCCTAATATCAAACAACGTCATTACAATCATACATAAATGATGATGGAAACACAAAGGCTGATCTTTACTGCGAATGTAGCAATAAATCAATAAATCTATACTTACGTTCGTGTTCCAGCAAAGAAAGTCCATACTCATGCGCGTACACGCTAGTAGGCGCGTCCACGTCTGCGGGTGCAGACATTGGTCGGCTCAGCGCGCGTAGGCGGAGCCTATAACTCTAGGCGGCGCGCGCCGGTTTAGTTTGTCGCGTCCGCGTATGCGAATCAGACACGAGTCCGCTCAGGATCAGCTGTCTGACCGTACAATTTTCAGAGGCGGAGCTGTATCCTCTAGGCGGAGCCAAAACGAATGTGACAGTAACGCGGGTTGGGCGACTTGAAGGCGGATCCGTATAGCAGTTTTCTGCTGTGTGGGTAGTTATACGTAGGCGTTCTTCTTCTTGTTTTAGTTTTCTGGCGGCACATAGGCGTTGAAATCAACTTCCGTCTTTTTAACGAATGGGGAAAGGGGGAGTGACATATGCCATAAAGCAAGTCAGCAAATTCATATTTGTTTTTATCGCTAAGTGCTAGTAAAAGCTATACAGTGGATCTATTAACTAGAACCACTCGACGTCCATTGCACCGGTCTCCCAGGGGGGTCCTCTCCAAGGTTTCTCATTGTATCCCATTGGGTTGAGTTTTTTCTTGCCTTGATGTGGGATCTGAGCTGAGGATGTCGTTGTGGCTTGTGCAGCTCTTTGAGACACTTGTGTATTAAGGCTATATACATTTGATTGATTGATTGACAGTTGTAAGTACACAGTTCATCCCCAAAGTTATGAAACTATTTTATGAAAGTTGACAAGTTACATAGCGCTGCTTTAACCCTTGTGTTGTCCTCATTTCCTGTATACACCCCATGTCCTCTGGGTCAAAATGACCTGTCTTCACTAAACCCCTAATGTAAGCAGCTTAATTGAATTTAAACACCAAATTTCATCTTGCTTGAAGAAACAACTTGTCATTCACCACAAAATGTGTGAATAACTGAGTTTTCCCTCTTCACTTCATTTGTATAGCTTAAGAAAAGCAAAACAATTGTGTTTTGAATGCATGTTTATTCATCCCAATTACTCAGTTTCTTTCTTTTCTTTCTCCAGTGAACAATTGAAGACAATGTACAATACAAAAACATGAAAAATAACATAACCCATTCAACTAATTAACTAATTAACTAACCCTAATTAGCACATGTAGGGCAGTATGCAAGTGCACAGCCTTTGCAGATATATTTCTTACACCTGCAGCACACAGTATGTGTTTTACAGTCCTTTTGAGGGCAGAACTGACATCTCTTCCTCTTACTTGCCCTAGCTGGGGAAGTGGCTGTGGTAGCTGGATCCTCAGGTTGATCAGGAGCTCCTGCACTCTGAATAGCTTTCACAACTGCTGCTGAGGCTTCTGTTTGGGGGGGACATGCTTCCTTCTTTCAATGAGTGGAATTACAAGTGCCTTTCCCAGCTGCTCCAGGAACACCCTCCTCTTGTTCTGCTTACGAGACATCCAGGTCGGGTTGACCTCTCTCCAAATCACAAAGGTATTGTAGAAGGAACATCAATGATGTTGTGGAAGATGACCAGGGGCCAGCGGGCAGTCATCCTTCTGCAGCTGTATGTTCCAATCACCTTATCTAGGTTGTCCACACCTCCCTTGTTGAGGTTGTAGTCTAGGATGATGACTGGCTTCCTGTCCTCACGATCGCTAACGTCACCATCTGTGTGTAGTGTGCTCAGAAGAACTACATTGTCCCAGACCTCTCCTATGGCTGCAAGTTTGTCTGTCACACGTCTTGCTGGGTTTGATCCACGGTCAACAAATCGTATCAGTTTTGAGTAGGTGTGAAAGAGTTTGAGTGGCATTGTGGCTCGGAAAATTGGCCTTCCACTCTCTGCATCCCATATACTAGTTGCAGCCTCACCTCGGGACCTGTATACACCGGCTAAGATTAGCAGCCCTAAGTAGGCCTGCAGGTCAGTCTCATCCATCTTTTTCCAGCTGTTTCCGTATTTGCGAAAACCCTCCAAATTTGTCATCTCCAGGATTATTTTTTCAATTGCTGGTGTGATAAACAGGTAGAATGTAGAGACAATGTCATGGGCATGAGAAACGGCATACCTTGTGGGTCCTGGGGTCATCTTTATGATGTTTTGTTCTGCATGCCTGCCTTGATGGTCATATGCTGCTGAGGACCATGTTATTTTGCCATTTTTTGAAAGGAAAGTCTCTCTTTCAGCTTCAGGGTTTTCTTCTTTTTCTAAAGATAATTCATCATAATCTGGGTTGTATTCCTCCCCATCTTCTTCTTCTGATACATCCTCCACTTCCTCTTCTGAATCAGAGTTGTCTTGCTGGACATCTGAAAAAATCAGCTCTAGAGCTTCTTCAGCTGTATAACGCACACTGATGGCTTCAGCACAGACATAATTCGGGGCCCTGTGATCTGCAGCACCTTTATAATCTCTGGAAATCCACAGAAAAAGAGCTCTGCTATTGTTGGACTATAACAACTAAAACATTGTAACATTATGTGATGTATAAATAACTCTGTGACTTTGAATTCAACACTTTGTGACTCACGGGTCATTTTGACCCGAAGACCACCTTTGTAAAAAATGTTTGTACAGCTTACATGGAAATGTGAATAAAAGCAACATTTCACTTTTTCTACTGTTGGTGCCAAGCTAGGAAAAGTCATAACATTTCAAGTGAAAAAAATATCGTTTAGGGGATTTTTTTTTGGTTTTTAACACAGTGGCGGGTCAAAATGACTCGAGGACAACAGGAGGGTTAAATAGATCAACCCGGCCACAACATTAGGTACACCTGCACTCTGATTATCTCAGACGGTGCATGAAAAAAGCTGTTTTTAGCAGCATTTATGTCACTGCATTTTGCACATCGATATTATGATGCACATGCACAGATTATATGAAATTATCAATACTTTATCCTACCTTGTTTGTGTTTCTGCATAGCCTGAAGAAAAGGGGAGGAGCTCCCCCTGGCTGATAGCTTTACTTAATATCCAAATAAGTATGTCACCACGCTGTGACGTCACGACGTAGCCCGACTGCCAAACCCTGTGAACACAGCCAGTCAAAACTGTGTGCATGTTTATGCCAAAATGCATAAACCTTATGATTTTATGTTTTGGCATTTTTAACAAGAGGATCCAACATTGTAATACGGAACATGTAAATAGCAAACCAATTAATGGGTTCTTTTTGCAAAACCCTTATAAGAAATTGGATATTAGTGTTTTATCATGCTAACTAGACAAAACAGAGAGGGTTATCCAATTATAACTTTTTATTTTGGCTAGGAGGCTTCTCTCAAAGTGGTCTAGCTAAATACTTAGAGGATTTGAAAACACATTTAATATCATGTGCCATTGTCAGAATCAATTGATATGTCATATTTTAAATGTTCCCAGCCTTCATTCAAGGGTCCTTTAATGACCTAATAACTAGCTGTCTTCTCAGTCACCAGCATGTTAAGTAATATTCATTATTCATGCTCATTAAATTCAGGGCCTCAAACAAGCAAGACTTCCAGTGTGCTGCCAAACTGTGTTGGTTTTGTGATGTGCCCCACTTGAGAATTGGGGATTCAAAACCAGGACACCACTTGTGAAAAACTAGCCTACAAATACGCTCAATGTATTCTGCTTTCTGTTTAACTTCAACACTTTTGACAAAATACACAATTATACTCACCTCCATTCTTCTGCCGTGAATAGGTTTTGGGATTAATAAATGCGAGAAAATGGGCACATTATCCCCCATGAAAAGGGATTTAGAGTTCATTCTCGCTGTTTGAATAAGCATATTCATAGTTTAGCTCATTTTTAGCTATATTTCATATTTATCATACAAGGCAGCAGAGCTTGTCAACAAAGCGTTTTCAATGAAATGCATATCTGACGTGTTGAAAACACAGTGGATCCTGTTTTCATTCGGGATTTTGGCGTGGGAAAAAAGCAACATTCTGCTAATATGAAGCTTGGCGTGTATCACATGGTAAATGGGTTTCAACATTGTGATGATTTTGAATAGGTTCGTCTTGTAGATAATGCTCGTGCGCCTCGTAAATGGTGATTTTCCATGGGCGCAACAGCCAAAAAACATGTAAGCTTCCACATATGCTTGGAAGATGCCATGACGAGACACAATACACTCTACATTTCCAACTGCAAAAACTGTGAGTGACTGTGTGTCAACACCTACTCTATACACCGTATGTAGTAGAAGCGGTGTTTTGGAATGTATGCTGGAGTCAAAGCAGCAGCGGCACTGTATTTGAAACAAATTATTTTTCACACTGTTTTCATCTAGGACAGGGGTCGGCAACCCAAAATGTTGAAAGAGCCATGTTGGACAAAAAAATACAAAAAACAAATCTGTCTGGAGCCGCAAAAAGTTTAAAAACGTATATAAGTCTAATAATGAAGGCAACACATGATATAAGGGCCTATATTAGCTATAATAGCCTATTATCAAAATGACTATGAGTCGCAGGCTGAAGCAAATCTTTGTTGACAGAAATGTTGAAATGTAATATCAATTTGATACATTTTTACAACATTAGAAACCATTAGTAAATCAGAGGCTACTCAGAAGGTGAGATAACTCCTGGAAATTACTGGCTTTTAATGGCCACAGGTATAGATGTATGCGTCCAACTTAAAGGAAACGGCAGGCCTTTAATATATTTATTACAATCTTTGGCAAGCTGGGTAATGTTTGCTGTGGTCTGGAACAACATGGAACACAAACAACTCAATCAGAAATGCAGCCAATATTACATACAGATAATGTGTCATGAGACATCCATCCATCCATTTGTTTTACCGCTTGTCCCTTTTGGGGTGGTGGGGGGCGCTGGAGCCTATCTCAGCTGCATTCGGGAGACATTCAAAATTAAATTATATACAAAGAGGATAAAAGTAAAGGATATTAAATGAGCTAAAATATACCTACAAGCAAAAAACAAACTCAAACAAAAACATAATTTTCCCCGCATCTTTTTCCATTTTCAATCATTTTTTAAAAATGCTCCAGGGAGCCACTAGGGGAGGCACTAAGAGCCGCATGCGGTTGCTGACCCCCGATCTTGGAAGTAATATATACAATAAAAACAGGGCATAAAAGATATGACATACCGTGTTTAATCAAGAGACACACCCATGAGGTATACCAACAGCTGTCTACACCATTTCTGCTGTTGAGGGGCAATCCATATGAGTCGGTCCAGTACTCTCATCTCTAAGAAAAACAGTTCCAGGACAGAAATGGTTACTGCTTTCCCATATGCTTTTTAGACAGCCATATCAATCCAAGCCTGCTCACTTGCTCTTTCATATACTTTTAATGTAGTGGAAATCCTTCCACAGTTGGCTGCCATCAATGCTGGTTCTGGAAATATCTCGGCCCTTAGTTACTCACTGGAGAACAATCATGTATTTCCTGTTGGGTGGAGAATAAATGGAGGTGTGAGCCCCAGGTGGTTGCTTGTTGTCAGCTCAGGTTATGTTTTAATACTAAGATACTTTAGTGCTCGCTCTTTCTAAGGAAACTGTCAGAAGCATGAGGTCTATATCAATGGTTAGGCCCATGAGAGGTCTTTCATTTACCATGGCCTTCTCTTGATGGCAGTATGCCAAGGAATCATCTGAAATCACCTCTAGACGAGTGAGCTCCCTGTTGCTTCTCCTCCCCAACCATAAACAGGCCAACCAACTCTGTGACTCGAAAGGAAAACACCCGTACACAGGAGAAACTGTATGGTCTGAACTTGTGTCTGTTGTTCATATGCACACTTTATTAAAAAGCTGCTACTAAGCTCTCCACCTTTAAAAACACAAAGCCCAAATCTTGTTAAACATTATATGGCAATATCTGCAGGCACGGTTTGGCATGTTTGTCAAAGACTAGTATTAAGTGTTTAATCTTGCGATCTATCATAAGCAGATGCAAGATGACAGCACACATCTTGTGAGTCACAAACTAACAATGGACTTGCTTGTGGTACATGTGCTCAAATATTAGTTTTAAGTCTGTTCTTTGAATTCAAGGGGTTAGTTGAGATCACTTCCTCTAATCTAGGCACTAGTACAGAGGGGACTTTTATGGAGTCAATGGGATGGGAGTGTTTCCGAACAAACGCAACTTCAAAGGTTGTATACACTGCAGACAGGTATGATTGAATGCCAACATGTATTCATTTAACTCTATTTATGTTTTTTCCTGCCCTCAAAGCCTCTCTTTGCTCAGATCTAAAGCTTAACCTTTTGACCATTGAGAATTCCATTGCTATTTTGATTTCTGGAGCTCAGGAACTTAAGCAGGGCGACCGACTAACGAACTTGTGTTGTGATCCCAGTAAACGTCCAATTTGTGGTTCTCTTTTTTCTCTCTTTAACAGATGTAAATACTGTGATTGACATGTTTCATGCCATATATTGTTTATGGTTTAAGATTATTTCGAAAACGCATACAGTTACAACATTATACATCACAATGTCCAGTTTCTCTTTCCAACATGTTCGAAAAAGAATAGGGAGAAGCAGAGCATATTTAATCCTACCCCATTTCATAGCAATTAAATAACACTTTTATTCACTTCCTGTTCTCAATTTGTACAAAATATACTCCATAAATAATACAATTTAAAATAGATACATAAGTATTAAAGTACGTTGTAGTTCATATAGTGATATTAATTACCGGTATTGTATCTCATTTTCAATAACTTCAAAATGTTTATCATGATTTTTCTTTTTTGTACTTTGTAAACACTTTTTGAACAGTTTCAACAGTTTCTTAAAGTGGATCATATTAGTATATTGTTTGACTTTTTTGCTAAATCCATTCCATTATTTAATTCCACACACTGATATACAAAAGGTCTTAAGTGTTGAACCTACATATGATTGTTTTAATTTATATTTTTCTCTTAGGTTACTTTTCTCCTCTTTTGTTGAGGAGAATTGTTGTACATTCTTGGGTGGCAGGTTATAGTTTGCTTTGTTCATAATTTTAGCTGTTTGCAAATTCACTATATCGTGGAATTTCAATATTTGTGATTCAATAAATAAAGGATTTGTATGTTCACTATATCCCCTTTTGCAACACGATTAGTAAATGCAGCGTACTTTTGCAGTTGTTTCCCCAAATTTCTACATAATAACTGAACAGTAGAAAATACGGAGTGATTTTTTTGTCCATTACATATTTTGCCTTATTCATTATATGAATATTTATGTTTTATGTTTTATATTTTTATATAACATTTCCAGTTCATTTTATCATCTATTATTTCACCCAAAATATTGCTTTATTTTATTTTAATGTATTAGTGATTTACTTTCTCTTCTGCTGTTACCAAATAGCTATATTTTAGTTTTACTGTGGTTCAAGGATAGTCTCTTTTTTATCAAGCCATCTCTTTAAATTATTATTTTCTTACTTAATACATTAAAGGCCTACTGAAATGATTTTTTTTTATTTAAACGGGGATAGCAGATCTATTCTATGCGTCATACTTGATCATTTCGCGATATTGCCATATTTTTGCTGAAAGGATTTAGTATAGAACAACGACGATAAAGATCGCAACTTTTGGTATCTGATAAAAAAAGGCTTGCCCCTACCGGAAGTAGCGTGACGTAGTCAATTGAACATATACGCAAAGTTCCCTATTGTTTACAATGATGGCCGCATGAAGTGAGAGAGATTCGGACCGAGAAAGCGACAATTTCCCCATTAATTTGAGCGAGGATGAAAGATTTGTGGATGAGTAAAGTGCAAGTGAAGGACTAGTGGGGAGTTGAAGCTATTCAGATAGGGAAGATGCTGTGAGAGCCGGGGGTGACCTGATATTCAGCTGGGAATGACTACAACAGTAAATAAACACAAGACATATATATACTCTATTAGCCACAACACAACCAGGCTTATATTTAATATGCCACAAATTAATCCTGCATAAAAACACCTACGTGTTTGTTATGCTAGCTCCTAGCTCCTCTGCTAGCTCCTAGCTCCATAGAACGCGCCAATACAATTCAAACACCTGATCAACACACACAATCACTCAGCCCAAAAGACCGTTCACCTAACCCAAGGTTCATAAAGCTTATATATTTTTAAAAAGTTACGTACGTGACGCGCACATACGGTCAAGCTATCAAATGTTTAGCAGCCAAGGCTGCATACTCACGGTACCTGATATTCAGCTGGGAATGACTACAACAGTAAATAAACACAAGACATATATATACTCTATTAGCCACAACACAACCAGGCTTATATTTAATATGCCACAAATTAATCCTGCATAAAAACACCTACGTGTTTGTTATGCTAGCTCCTAGCTCCTGTGCTAGCTCCTAGCTCCATAGAACGCACCAATACAATTCAAACACCTGATCAACACACACAATCACTCAGCCCAAAAGACCGTTCACCTAACCCAAGGTTCATAAAGCTTATATATTTTAAAAAAGTTACGTACATACGCAAAAAAAAAGTTGCGCGCATACGGTCAAGCGATCAAATGTTTAGAAGCCAAAGCTGCATACTCACGGTAGCACGTCTGCGTCTTTGTCATCCAAATCAAAGTAATCCTGGTAAGAGTCTGTGTTGTCCCAGTTCTCTACAGGCGTCTGTGTATCGAAGTCAAAAGTCCTCCTGGTTAGAGTCTCTGTTATCCGAGTTATTCCATCTTGACTGCATCTTTCGGGAATGTAAACAAAGACGCGCCGGCTGTGTACTGTTGTTGCTGACTTCGTTCGAAAAATACGTCCGTTTCGCACCGACAACTTTCTTCTTTGCCTGCTCAGTT
This sequence comes from Entelurus aequoreus, assembly GCF_033978785.1. Classification (NCBI taxonomy): domain Eukaryota; kingdom Metazoa; phylum Chordata; class Actinopteri; order Syngnathiformes; family Syngnathidae; genus Entelurus; species Entelurus aequoreus. The sequence goes on along the minus strand of NC_084741.1, from coordinate 46,519,783 downwards.
TCTTTCTCCATAATGCAATGAACATAATTGCAACAGATTCACGAACACAGATGTCCAGAATACTGTGGAATTATGAAATGAAAACAGAGCTTTTTTGTATTGTATTCAATGAGGAAGGCATACCTCTGTTTCCCGGGCTACGTCACGCGCATACGTCATCCTCAGAGGCGTTTCGAACCGGAAGTTTAGCTGCAAATTTAAAATGTCACTTTATAAGTTAACCCGGCCGAATTGGCATGTGTTATAATGTTGAGATTTCATCATTGATATATAAACTATCAGACTGCGTGGTCGGTAGTAGTGGGTTTCAGTAGGCCTTTAAAGAGCACTGCGTAGTATTGGTACTGATATCATCACACACTAGCCCCTGATTTCCACAGGGAAGGGTCACAGCTGCAGACTCTTTCCGTTTTTATTCAAGTCAATGTGTTTGTTTCCACAACCTGCGGTACGGAACTGCAATGGCGTTGCCCTTCCAGATCCATGCGCTAAATGTAAGCAGAGCTTCGATTTTTGCTTGTTTTTCCGCAGCGCAGCAAATGAATTCACCAAAAATCTGCTTGTGTTGGACAGTAAGTCATACACAACCCCACATTTATTAATCCGGGTTTTCTTTTAAAATAAAATGGTCTGTTTTTAAGGCGTATTATATTTTACATTCTAATGGGTGGGGATGGAAATGAAGTCAATTGGTCAAAGGTTTTCAGATGTAATTTCACTTTGTTGACCCAAATGCTGATTCTTGAGCTCCAAAATTAAATAATCATATACAGGCATATCCCAGTCAGCTTTGTGCGCATATATGGTCCAGTGTCAAATGCCAGCTGATACGGAGGCCTTGGAAGCAGCTGCGTAGTTTGCAGTGGCGGGTCGTGCGTTTCCCACCTTAGCCTTCAGTGATGTCCGACTTCAAAGATGACCTCTCAAAATATCATAATTTATGTCCCCACATGACCATAGCTGGAGAAATACTATACAGGAACACATTTACACCCTACTGGGCATTGTACAAAACGTGTTATTTTGTGGCGCATTTAAAAATCAATAAACCCGCAACAGCAATTAAAACATATCTTATGTGGTACTGTCAAAACTAAAATTGCAAAAAACATTTTAAAACGTGAAAAAATTAAGAAATAAAATATCCGAACTCACATTTTATCGACAGCTGAGCTAGCTTCCGGAGTTGGCCGAGATGGTCTCACAAGATATAGTTTCTCTTTAAATATCCTTCTTGAAAACGGCCTTGCAAATATATGTGTTGTCTTGTCTAATCATAAAAGATGCAGTCGCGGCTTGTTGGCTGACTTCTTAAAGTTTACTCCACAGGTGTTTATCCAAAACATCCCTGCCGGCATGTCTTCATTCAACAACCTAAACGGGGCTACGGCGCATGCTCTTCAGTACTGTGGCATGCTGGGTAATGGAGTTTTTATGTTGCCTGGCTCATAACATCGTTATATATCTGCCTTAGGCCATCAAGAAGGCCTTACTGACAACAACGCGTGATCTGATTGGCTATTGCAACTGTCTATCACTGTATGTCCCCATTTAGTTACAGTGCACGGAGATCCGCATTGCTGAATCTGAAGGCCTGTGGCAGATTTGGTACAGCATGGCAATATAAGCTATCTGAATTATGATTGGATACAAACTCTATAAACTAAAAACAACAGCGCTGGAAGGAGCATAATATGACATGAAGATAATACGAATAGTTTTAGGTATTTAGGGAAAGTAAAGAAAAAAATACTTTTATCTTATGTTAGGCCAGCAGAGAAGGCCTTGCTGGCCCTGACGGCACACCACTGGTAGTTTGTGGGATTCATGTGTGTCTACAATGCTTGCAGGGATGATGTTATTTTTTGTGTTGTTGCTTGCTGTAAAAAAAACATTGTCGTTTTGCAAGACAAAACTGTTTTCTTTTTTACAAGTCAAGTCAATGTCGTCACAGGCGCACCCACCTGTTGTTATTGATGGAGGCAAAGCTCGAGATGTTTTATTAAAAAGCTGCTACTAAGCTCTTGAGACGTGTTTACTTTATCACATGATCATACACTGATTCCTGAGATCTCGTGAAAGTCAGCGCTATTTCGCTGCACTGCGGAGCCGTAACATAACGCCGGTGGGGCTTCTCTGACGACAGATGGCATTGGCGGTGGCATTTACGCACCACAGCCATGACGCTTCCTGTGGAATTTGGGGGTTAGGCTACCTTCAAACTGCAGAGTATGATGGTTAATTAAGATTTTTTGTTAAATCTGATCTTTTTTATTTAGCCATTCACATAACAATAACAAATGTGATCTCTGATGTGAACGGAATGGGTCCCTGAAGTGATCGCATGTGCACATGACGTCATAAATGCTGCAGTGTGTTTATGGAAGTAAACATGGCTACAATTCTAGTAGTTCTTAGTCCCGGAGCATTTGTGGCAATTTCAGGGATTTTCTGTAACCGGAATCAACATTTTCCTAACTGAATTATCATTTGGCGTTGAGAAGGAAGAGGGCAACAATTTTGGCTCTCGCAGCCTGTGGGAGATTTGCTATGACGTCTGTTTCGAGGAGTATGTAGGCAAGCAGTCTGAGCCACAAGTGTTGGAAAATTAATGTGAGTTTTAAAAAAAATCTTCTTTTCGCTTGTTTTCTGCTCACTTATTTATTTTTCATGACCGTCTATTTCTACGAAGAATTGTGACGTTTGTCGCTTTTGGATGACGCTCAGGCCGGATGAACACGATCCTATTGTTCAGACTGCAGTTGTATTGTATACGAATTAGATATATATCCACATACAAAAGAAGCTTGGGTAAGATTTGAAAACATGGGAATTGTCCCATTCACATTGACAAAAAAATTCAGATACACTTAACACACGGGCAAACAAATTGGAATTGACCTGCAGTGTGAACACAGTCTTAGACACAGACACAATCAACAATACAGTGCATTTTACTGAGCTTTTTCATTTGCAAAAACTCAACCATCAATATTATCTTCAACGACAATATTAAGAAATACATTTCCCACAGCTGTGATCGACAATACTGATGTTTTTTCTTCTCCACATGCAGCCTTTATAAATTCCATCCACGTTCTATACCAGAGGTTCTTACCTTTTTGATCTCCCAGCCAAACTTTTGACTACAGTGGGGCCCGGGACCCACTCAACTACTGTATTAACACTTAATTAGTAATCTTACTGTTAAATTTAATCATATTCAATAATTATATCTAACCTATTATCAGGGCATTGAATCGATCGCAACTGGACTGTTTGGTTTGTCTTAGAAAACGTTTCACCTCTCATCTGTGTAGACTTCCTCAGTTCATGGTCATGGACTTCCATTGGCCAGAAGGTCTATGAGCATGAACTGAGTAAGCCTACTCGGATGAGAGGCGAACCAACTTCTAAGACAAACTGAACAGTCCAGTTGTGATTGATTGGATGCCCTGAGATTACAATGACCTGGATGTATGACAGCGTTCATAGATATATCTAACCTACTTAAAGTTGAAAAGGATACATCTTGTCAAATGATATAAAACCATTTTTCAATCTCAAAGATTATGATTAAGGCTTTAGGATGGATAGCAAAATAAATACTAATGTAATATACTGCTAAACAAGGGACTCATGAAAACAAGATGAGATGTACATTTACATACAATGACGCAGTGCTAAAATAAACACATTTTAACTTAATGAATATTATACATGTCTGTCAGTAAAATTTAAATACAAATGAAAATACAGATTCACCACTTAAGTCATACTTTTTGCGCCTAATAATGTTCTGTATGACATTAGCTGCAAAATGTTTCCGTTTGATATTGTCATTACTGCCACAAGTGGTGAAAAAGTGTAATACAACTGTGTATCGCTGCAGCCCATATGGACCACCGCTGAAAAATATATTTTTCGGCGGCCTTCCAGGGGGCCAACAATGGGCCCTGGACTTATGGTTGAAAACACTGCTCTACACCAGTTTTCTTCATCAGGGTCACATGTAAATTGGAGCCAATCCCAGCTGATTTTCACCCTGGCCACCAGGCAATCACAGGGCATGTATAGACAAACCATTCACAAAGGAGAACATGTAAACTTCACACAGAGATTCTCTACTGTAATACAAAATGTCTTTTTTGTAAAGGATGCAAGTATTTATTTTTCCGTATCTCAAAAACAATGCATTATTTTCATCAGCTTACCAGATATTACTGAGTAACATTGATCTTGCCTTTGTGCTTCTGAACGGTCATATGCTTTGATGTCAAATGTTGCCAAAATTAAGTATTTGCTGCCACAATTGTTGATTTTGAATATGTCAAACAGATATCAATCATCAATCAAAGTTTATTTATATAGCCCTAAATCACAAGTCTCTCAAAGAGCTGCACAAGCCACAATGACATCCTTGGCTCAGATCCCACATCAGGGCAAGAAAAAACCCAACCCAATGGGCTACAAAGAGAAAACTAGGAGGGCGACCGGTGCAATGGACGTCGAGTGGATCTCGTTAATAGTGTGAGAGTTTAGTCCATAGTGGGGCCAGCAGGGGATCAGCTTGAGTGGAGACAAGTCAGCAGCGCAGAGATGTCCCAAACTGATGCACAGGTCCCGACATTGAACAGCTAGCGTGTCATCTGTGGTCACCTAATAACCTCTCCACGCAGGAGAGGGGGGCAGAGCAGAAAAGAGATCGCAGATCAACTGGTCTAAAAGGGGGGTCTATTTAAAGGCTAGCGTATACAAATGAGTTTTAAGATGGGACTTAAATGCTTCTATTGAGGTAGCATCTCTAACTGTTACCGGGAGGGCATTCCAGAGTACTGGAGCCCGAAAAGAAAACGCTCTATAGCCCGCAGACTTGTTTTGGGCTCTGGGAATCACTAATAAGCCAGAGTTCTTTGAACGCAGATTTCTTGCCGGGACATAAGGTACAATACAATCAGCATACTTGCCAACCCTCCCGATTTTCCCGGGAGACTCCCGGATTTCAGCGCCTCTCACGAAAACCTCCCGGGACAAATTTTCTCCCGATTTTCTCCCGATTTCCAGCCGTAGCTGGAGGCCACGCCCCCTCTAGCTCCATGCGGACGAGGAAGATACAGCAATGGCGACGCCGACAACGAGTAAGATGAAGAAATACGCTTGTAAGTTCCAAAATGAATGGAAACAAGAATTTCAGTTTATCCAGGGCGGTTCGAAGGGGAAGGGGTATGTTGCCTGTAAATTTTGTAGAACAGACTTCTCCATTGAACACGGTGGCCGAACGGATATACTCAGTCATGAACGGTCAGCGAAGCACAAAGCGTCGGCAGCGCAGCACCGGTCCCAGCCCAGTATTATGGGCCACCTCGCTAAATGGAGACCCGATGGTGTAACATATGCCGAGACAAAGATGGCTATGCTGATAGCTGGAAGCAACATCCCGTTCTCATTTGCGGATGTCTTCAACAAATCTGTGAAGGATATGTTCCCAGATTCAGAGATCGCTCGCCAGTACGCAAATGGCAGAACAAAGGCTACTCAAATAGTGAAAGGAAAGTGTTGTTGTTTTTTTTTAGTAAGTAAGCAGCAAGCACAGTACAGTTAGTAGAACAACTGTGTTTTCATTACTGTGTATTTAGTATGCATGTAGTATATAAGGCTGTGCTTCTGGCTGCAAAGCATTGCACTTTCAAGTACAACAATGAGTAGATGAGTGTTGTGTGGTGTATGTGTGTAAATAAATGAACACTGAAATTCAAGTATTTATTATATATATATATATATATATATATATATATATATATATATATATATATATATATATATATATATATATATATATATATATATATATATATATATATATATATATATATATATGTATATATATATATAATATAAAATAAATATATATATATATAGCTAGAATTCACTGAAAGTCAAGTATTTCTTATATATATATATATATATATATATATATATATATATATATATATATATATATATATATATATATATATATATATGAAATACTTGACTTCTGGTGGATTCTAGACCGTTAAGTATTGTATACCTAAGTAGTAAAACCTTAAAGTCGCATCTTAATATGAATAAAGATAACCTTTGAATCTGTATACATTCCAGGTGTCTTGTTCCTAGAGATGTAACATGTTTTTTTGGGAGGGGCAATTTATTGGTCACAGACCTCCTCCAGCTTTGCAGCCTCTAATTGACATTTTGTCCTGTGGCTGCATGAGCAAGTCATGGGAGGGCTGTAAAATCATATTTTGGGAAACTGCTTCTTCTTCTTGGTTGCAAGGCAATGGACTTAATATAATTACTGGATAAGCCTGTGATGACCTAATGACATGCCTGACAAATGTTTTATGATATCCAACTGCTCAATTTGGTTTTTTAAATAAAAGTTCTTTTTTGCTCATTTTGTAACCCACACACATTTTCTGGTTAGGAAGAACTGCAAGGACTACAGTACACTGTATGAGATATGATTGCAAACAGACTTGGTATGCTTACTTGATTGAATATAAAGTTGACCTAAGCCAAGAGTTGGGGCATTCCAGTAAGTTAAAACATTTATGTTTATAACATTTATATTAGGTTTTTTTAATGGTATTGTTTTGCATGCACCATCTTGAGTAGTTTAATATTTTTGTATCCAGCAATATGGATAAATACCCCTTGTCTGTGCTGTTCACACAGAAAAGAAACATTAAAAAACAACTGGGAAATGCTTGGTTTTTATTTTATAGTCTATTGGAAATGCACAATGGACAGTTCTGCGGAAAACACACTCCACACAAATATAATGACGGCCTGCATGCAGAAGTGGATAAACCATTTTTTTATACCGTATTTTCCGGACTATAAGACACACTTAAAATCCTTTCACTTTCTCAAAAATCAACAGTGGGCTTATAACCCGGTGCGCCTAATGTACGGAATCATTCTGGTTGTGCTTACCGACCTCCAAGCTATTTTATTTGGGACATGGTGTAATGATAAGTATGACCAGTAGATGGCAGTCACATTCAAGAGATACATGTGGACTGCAAGATGACACCAGTAAACAACGCTAAAACTCCAAATGTTCCATTGAGATTACAGTACATTACACGCAGCGCTCAAAAATGTGTCAAAATGTTTTAGTACGACTTTGGAAAGCAGCGTAAAGTTCTAACTTATATCTTCCAGTAAACTTGCTATGGAAGCGCTAAAAACTACCCGTGTAGTGGGTTAACATTATTTACCCACAAAACTTTAGTTATTAGAGAGTTCCGGTCAGACGGTTTTTCACGGGACACATTTCTGGTGTTGTTGTTGCACTAGTGAGCCATGGATGAGAAGATGCTGCTCCGTTATTGATTTAAGTACAGTCCAAATGTCATTAAAACAGTTAACTCCACCTTTTGACCCTTCTTCCACTCCCGTCCTTGCACGCTACACCAGTCCAACAAAGATGGCGGGGAGAAGACGCTGTTGAAGTGGAGCCACGTAAATAAGACCACCCACAAAACGGCGCATCCTGAAGCCAGGGTCATAAAGCAACTTCAAGATGGTTTATAAAACAAAATCTATGCAACATTTTGACCAAAGAACCACCATTACATGTCAAGTAATCCGGTGCGCCAAATGGCCCATTAAATACGGTAAAATATTATGGTTGGGGTATACTGTTTCAATGTTGTTATATTTTCTGTATACACCCCTGCATATGCAGGCCAATGTTATCAATGCATGTATAACTTCTATTTACCTGAATGATATGGAGTCGGACTATTATATCTACACAAGTGCATCCAAAAAATAGATAGAATTTGTTTGAAAAAAGTACTTGTTTCAGTAGTTTAATTAAAAAAGGGTTATTTTTATGTTCTATATATTTGCTCCACACCAAGTGAAATGTGTCAAGAATATGTTATAGCTTACTGCTAGCAAAATCCACAAATTTACTATGTTATAAAACGGAAAAAATACCAATATTGTAAACTTGTCCAAGTGGTAGTGTGTGTAAATGAATTGCAAACACACGCTCACACACACACACACACACACACACACACACACACACACACGCACACACACACACCCACACACACACACATGCACACACACACACCCCCCCCCCCCCCACACACACACACACACACACATGCACACACACACACACACACATGAACACAGGTGTTTCGAGCACAATATTTAGACATATTTTATTTTATTTTGAAGGGGTTTAATTTAGACTAAAAGACTGATTAAAGGTGCAGGAATCAGTCCTTTAGTCTGAATTTAAGCCCCCCAAAATAAAATTAAATATATCTAAATATCGTGCTAGAAGCACCTGTGTGTGTGTGTGTGTGTGTGTGTGTGTGTGTGTGTGTGTGTGTGTGTGTGTGTGTGTGTGTGTGTGTGTGTGTGCGTGTGTGTGTGTGTGTGTGTGTGTGTGCGTGTGTGTGTGTGTGTGTGTGTGTGTGTGCGTGTGTTGAGGCTTTACTTGGTGAGGACATGTTTCAAGGTAGAACGATAATAACTACAAAAAGTGATATGTTTTGAGAAGAATGATTGCAAAGACCATGGCAATCATACATGGGGAGGTATCATGCTGTAGCCTGTATCCAGTAATCTAAGATGTCACATGTGAGACAGCTGTGATCTGTGTCAAACGTTTTCCGTCCCCCAGGCGGAAGGTCATGACGGTTGACTTCATCTCCCTCCCCTGGCCTCCGATCACTCATACATAAATCAATACTGTTAATAACGGTTTGAACGATGTCTAAATGGGATATATTTGCTGCGAGCTATATTAAAAGATATTCACTCGCCTGCCCCCACTTCACTGGCTCACTCCAGAGAAAGAAGAATAAAAGCTGAAATGTCCACTCTAAATATGAACAGGACTATAAAGTTTTGTCTTATGTTTTAACCAGATGTACATAATCCAGCACATTTCTAATGTTGCTTAGTCTCACTTACACCTGTTCAGTACAATAAGCTCCAATACAGTTTTTTCCAATTGCATACACTCTAAATTAGTTTTCACGATTTCACACAGTTAACAAAGTCTACACACATCAAACAAAACCACTGTGCATATTTGCCCAATATTAGGCATAGACTATGCTTCACAGTTTTTGCGAAATATTACACACAATGCTTTACACACACCTTGCACATGTGATGTGGATGAGATACTATGGCCTGATCCAGCTAGACGGGCAGGTGATGATTAGAATCAGTAACTGAGGTTTTTGAGTATGTTCTTTCATAGATTTGATGTTGCCTAAATCTGCACATGTAGCCTATACTCTATGCTGTCATGTTTATTTATCTCCAGACTTTTTTTCAAACCTTTTTATTTGTCTCAGATTTTAATTTGTACTGCATGTCATTCTTGACTCCTGTGATATGTTACTTTACCTGACTGTAGTAAAAATACATATTTTCAGATAGCAGCATCATTGTTGGGCAGGTCTTGAAAAGATTACAGGATATTTTGGTTAGAGCAGTGTTTCTTTACCTGGGTTAGATCGAACCCTAGGGGTTCGGTGAGTCGACTTCAGGGGTTCGGCGGAGCCTCCGCCGCGGAGGTCAAGACACACCCGACTCATTGTGTAAATAAAAACTTCTCCCTATTGGCGTATTATGGATACCCTCAAACAATGTTCCCTCTAATTTTCCATATGCGTGAGCAAACGCAAAAACTCCTTGAGTATTCAGTGGAGCACATGTGAGCACACCTGTCCCAAACCTAACTAAATAACAAATTAAATGTTTTATTATTATAATCAAATGACAGCTGTCATTTCCATGAGATTATTTTCTAATATAAGTGTTTTGGCCCACTTACAATGACAATAACAAAAAATATTGTTTTTCATGAGCTGTGTACTAGTATTGTATGTCTGGGTGGAAAACGAAGAAAAGGAACAGACTTTGCTGTGAAAATAAATCAATAATTTCATTTAATCATTTATCATTTAAAATGACATGAGAGTGGCACTTGCCAAGGTGAAGCCACGCATATCTGAACTGGTCTCTCAAAGGCAACAGCAGAAGTCACACTGATTTGCAGGTGTGTAATTTGTTGTGAGTTCATGCACTGTGTTGGTTTTGTTCTTTGAACAAGGTGATGTTCATGCACAGTTCATTTTGTGCACCAGTAAAAAAACATAACTTTTCCTTGAATTTGAAAATATATATACAGGTATATCTATATTTTTCACTAAAGAAGGGTTCGGTGAATGCGCATATGAAACTGGTGGGGTTCGGTACCTCCAACAAGGTTAAGAACCACTGGGTTAGAGTGTCCGCCCTGAGATCGGTAGGTCGTGAGATCAAACCCCGACCGAGTCGTACCAAAGACTATAAAAATGGGATCTATTACCTCCCTGCTTGGCACTCAGCATCAAGAGTTGGAATTGGGGGTTAAATCACCAAAATGATTCCCGGGCGCGGCCACCCTGCTGCTCACTGCTCCCCTCACCTCCCTGGAGGTGAGGGTGATGGGTCAAATTCAGAGGATAATCTCACCACACCTAGTGTGCGTGTGACAATCATTGGAACTTTAACTTTTTTAACTTTTATTTTTACTTTCTCTTTAGGTCCTTACGTACAGTATAGGCCCACTTCAAAGTAAACAATTACGATTGCTGTGGATTTGCCAATATATTTCGTCAAGTTACAGTAATCCTTCATCACATATGCTAAAAACGTCGAGCAAAATGCCCCAAACATGTGATTACTAGACGTATAATAGTGGTTTTTACAGATATGTTTTGTATTTATCACTGTTCTGTGTAATTCATTCCAATAGTGTCTTATCATTTGAAGTCTGTGTGAGTGAGATAACAATAAAACTGCATTTGTTTTGACCGAAGTGTGTCATTTTGCAAATAATCTAGGAATTAAGAAAATGTAATGTTGTGTTCGAAAAAGTGTGTAAATCCTTTTGAAAAAAGACACAGAGTTAGTAAAATTGTTTGTAAGCAAATGGAAAAACTGTAAACTGAATTCACATCTCAAAAGGTATTCATTTAGAAATATTATTTATTTGTTTTTTTGTTTTTGTTTTTTTAATACTTTGGCCTTATTATTTAACTACAGTAACTATAATCGCCAAAACCGTTCTAATAGTACGATGGAGCATGGTTACTTACATGCTACGCTGTATGACTAAATTACGATAATAAACCTGTTGTTAAATGTATATCCCTGTTATCTTTACATTTGTATACATTATACCAAGCTAATGCTGGATTATAAACTTTATCACTTAATTGTAATTGGACATCCATGGTTGACAAATGCTCACAGTTGACTTCCTCTTATGATATTGTCCTTCAAGGCACAATTTCAATTGAGGTCTGATTGCAGAACATAAGCAGACATCACGCTGATGATGGTGTGTCAAAGAAAAAAAAAATCTCAGTGTGAGAAATGTTCAGGTTCATGAAGGTCACAGCCACCGACCGGGCTTGTGAGAAGTCTTTGATATCATTCAAATGATCAATTAATTAGCTCTCACACAACTGAAGCAATAACCTACATGCTTTGGACATCAGCTAAGGCACATTAGGTGTTTTAAAAGGTGTTTCTGCAGTCATGTGACCTCTATCTCATCTTACTTTCATTTTCTACAGCGTATGCATCGCTGGGCTAAGTGTATTTACTCTGATAGTGCTGCCACAATGGAATTATGTGCGCTTGTAAATAGAGTTAGTAGTCAGCTGATCTTGGCGTTTTATTATCAGGCGGAGTGGGTGTGAGAGAAGTGCAAACTGTTTTGCTTTATGAGCCATTGTAGAATCTATTGAAATGACGGTTATAAAATAATATCATTACTTCTATGTATAAAATCTTACTGCTCAACCATGCAGGGTGATCATCAGCACGATTTGTAGAGGAACACAAAGGTAGCTACTGTGCAGTGAAGGCAGGATGAGGCATTCGGATTGTGTGACAATGTGCTTATGTGCTACTATGTCATACATGCAGCATCATAGTGTGCTAAGAGGACAGTCAGAGGCACTCAGAGTAGGAGTTGCAATGTAATATCATGTCATTTAATGTAATGCTACATTTACAAAAAATGTCAGTGGTAAAATGTTGCAGCGTTTATATCGTTTTTTTTGTGAAATTTCTGGTCGCTACCAACTGGGGGGTCGTGAACATCAAAGGAGATTTTCAATGATTGTGTCTACTTTCTAGTATGCACCAGGGTTCAATCTACATGATTCCTCTTCTACCCAATAGAGGTAGTAAGAACACATGTTCTAACAAAGAGATGGAGAAATGTGTGACAGGAATGTAAAGAAAAAAGGAGGAGTCCTCAATGGCAAGGACAACCAAACAACCAGAAGGGCTCACTGCAGCCACTAAGTACTTGCAGAACCATCTCTTTTGTTGTTTTGATTTATCTGGCACATCTGGCAGTGTAAAGTGAATGTGTTTATATACACCCGACACATGCCGTGAAATAGGTTTGAAATGATTAGTCATTTATACATTGTAGTTCATTACAGAACCTCCAGGTTCTGTAACAGCTTCTTCCCTCAGGCCGTAATGACAATATAACCTGGTCCCTACACACCGGAGCTCTTGTAAAAAGAGCTCAGCAGCGCATGCACTTTTTGCGTCGGATGAAAAGAGCACAGCTCCCTCCCCCCATTCTCACCACATTTTACAGAGGCACTATAGAGAGTCTGCTGACCAACATCATCTCTTTCTGGACTGGAGCCTGCAATGCCTCAGACAGGAAGTCTCTCCAGAGAGTGGTGAGGACGGCAGAAAAGATCATCAGGACTCCTCTTCCTCCTATCCAGGAGATCGCAAAAAGCCGCTGCCTGACCAGGGCTCAGAAAATCTGCAAAGACTCCTCCCACCCCCACCAATGACTGTTTTCACTGCTGGACTCTAGAAAGCAGTGGCGTGCGGTGAGGTTAATGTCAGGTGAGGCACTGACTTCATCACAGTCAGATTTACAAACATATGAACCCTAAAGAGTATCTTATTCACCATTTGAATGGCAGCAGTTAACGGGTTATGTTTAAAAGCTCATACGAGCATTCTTCCCTGCTTGGCACTCAGCATCAAGGGTTGGAATTAGGGGTTAAATCACCAAAAATTATTCCCGGGTGCGGCGCCGCTGCTGCCCACTGCTCCCCTCACCTCCCAGGGGGTGAACAAGGGATGGGTCAAATGCAGAGGACAAATTTCACCACACCTAGTATGTGTGTGACAATCATTGGTACTTTAACTTAACTTTAACTTTACACTTACAAACTGTAGCACACAAAAAAGCACATTTAATTAAAAAAACGTTATTATGGTCTTACCTTTACTTATAAGTGCGGGAGCAGTGGTGTTCGTGTTGGAAGAGTTGTGAATGAATGAAATATGAAATCTGCGCTGCAGTGCAGGTGTACCTAATGTTGTGTCCCTGTTCACGGCTCCTCCGGCGCGCCGCGCGAGCATTGTTGTTTTTGCACTTTTTGGCTTCTTGTTAAGAGACTTTTTTTGGGTGGATTCGGTATTGCACGTGGAGGGTTTGGGTGTGGGCTTTGGTTGGTGTGGCGCTCCCGTCGGGCGGTGCATTCTGCGGCGGAGATGCTTGACACCAGGAGGCGGGGTTATGAGACGAGCCTCCAGTTTTATGATCGCTCAGCACAAGAAATACGTTACACACATACAGTTGTTGACAAAATACACTGTACATTATATACCTCAGCCAACTAAACTATGGAAATGTATAATATAATTCATATAGCAATACAGTCTCACTGCACAGCAGGCCAGCAGTTAGCCGAGTCATTGCGCACAATCCATGTTGAGGCACAAATCAGTGACGTGCCTCAACTGGCTGCTGATCACCGCACCGTCTCTTCTCAGTATTTGAACGGCAAATGTGAAAATAAAAATAAAAATAATCTAAAACTGGTGAAGTTAAATGGAAAATAACTTGAGTATAATCACTGGATACATATAACAATTTAATTAATTTTTTTTCTTTTTACTTTTTTTTTTCTTTCCATGATGGCAGGTGAGGCCGTGCCTCCCCTGCCTCTAGTGACTGCACGCCACTGCTAGAAAGAGGTTCCGCAGCCTCTGAAGCAGAACCTCCAGGTTCTGTAACAGCTTCTTCCCTCAGGCCGTAAGACTCTTGAATGCATCATTATTAAATTATCCCCTCAACTCCCCCCAAAATGGATTAACTCACTGGAATAAAAAAGACAATTTAACATACATCCATAAACGTGGACGCATGTGAAAAAGTGCAATATATTTATCTGTACAGTAACCTATTTATTTATTTATATATGCACCTTATTGCTTTTTTATCCTGCACTACCATGAGCTTATGTAATGAAATGTTCTTCTTCTCTGTACTGTAAAGTTCAAATTTGAATGACAATAAAAAGGAAGTCTAAGTCTAAGTCTAAGTCTAAATTAAACAACAATGGGACCCATTGCCTCCCTGCTTGGCACTCAGCATCAAGGGTTGGAATTTGGGGTTAAATCACCAAATTATTCCCAAGTGCGGCCACCACTGCTGCTCACTGCTCCCCTCACCTCCCAGGGGGTGAACATGGAGAGGATCATTTCACAGTAGTTGACAGTTTAAAATATTTCAAGATTCAAGACATTTCTAAATTGTGTTCTATATAGAAATGTGTTGGGAAACTGAATTCAAGCACACATTTGTTTTCCTTCTGGTAAACTACATTATAAGCAACATTGTTGAAAATTGTACACAAAACCAAAAAAATTGTCGCTCTTTTTGAAAAGGAATACATTGATGAAGAAGACAAGTGACCATTGTTTACAGTTTAAAAAACAATAATAATATGCTACCGTGTTATCTTTTTAAAAATGCACAGCCCAGTTAACAATTTGCACTTGTGTCTGTCTATTGAGAATCACACATATTTAGCAGTCCTTTTTAAATTTTACAATTTGAGTCAATAATCTTAACATAATAATCTTAAATTGTTGCAGATGTTTTTTTCAGTTAATTTTATTAATATGTGTGGTTAATAGGTAAACAAAAAAAAAAATAGAACTCAGTGCGTTGTACAGACAAATTAATTTGTTGAAAGGACTAGTTGGTACAATCCCTGGGGACTCTGCATGGCAGGGGCGTCCTCCTCCCTGAGCCAGGCTTGCACCTGACCGCATACCTAAGTGAGGCTAGGTGACACTGCTGGGAGGCTTTTCCACCATTGGGACACA
Organism: Entelurus aequoreus; assembly: GCF_033978785.1. Taxonomy (NCBI): domain Eukaryota; kingdom Metazoa; phylum Chordata; class Actinopteri; order Syngnathiformes; family Syngnathidae; genus Entelurus; species Entelurus aequoreus. The sequence continues at coordinate 46,504,540 of NC_084741.1, read as the reverse complement.
TCTTCAGTTGTGTGCCCCAGCGTCACGGGGTGTTTCGGCCCGGCTTACCACAAGACACCCTCTGCTGAGGAAGGGCCCACCCCAGGGTGATCAAATCCCTGGGTGTGTGTGTCCCATTAGGTGTTAGCCTTAGCAGCCCAGCTGGTGTCACTCCTCCTCAACCACAACCAATGGCTCGTCCTCTCTGCTGTGTTGGCCAGCTCTTTAATGGCCTGTCTGTGAGCCTGCCCCCTGACTCCAACCTCCCTAAGGAGCTTTGCTGTTGTGCTAGCTACAAAGCCCCTACAGCCCACCCCCACTGGGCGCACCCTTACCCTCCAGCCTCTGTCCTGTGCCTCAGTTGCAAGGTTGGAGTACCGCAGCTTCTTGCGTTCATACGCTTCTTCGATGGCATCCTCCCACGGAACTGTCAGTTCAATGATATAGACAATATGTCAGGTTTCAGACCATAGGACGAGGTCTGTACGCAGGGTGGTCGTTGCGATCGCCGGGGGGAAAATTAGCCTCTGATCTAAGTCGACTCGCATCTGCCAGTCCCTGGCTGCATTCAATGGGCTTAGATCAGGATTTGAAGGTCTTGTCTTCAGCTTTTCCCCCTCCCGAACAAACGCTGTTGGTGTCGGCACACATCCTGGTTGTTGATGGGTTGGGCGTTGATGGATATCCTCCTGCACTCAAGTTTGTCAGCTAGACATCTGAGGACCTGGTTATGTCTCCACGTATATCTGCCTTGAGTGAGGCTGGTTCTACAGCCAACCATTATGTGCTTGAGTGTTGCTGGGGTTGTACACAGGGGACAGGATGGGTCCTTTCCAAACCATTGTGCAGGTTTATGGGAGATGGTAGCGCATCATATGTTGCTCGAACAATGAAACTCAGCCTGTTGGATTCCATGCCCCAAAGTTCGCTCCACGTGACTTTTTTCCTTTCAACACCCTCCCACCTTGTCCAGCGGCCCTGTTTGGCTTGTGTTGCAGCTTTGGAACGTCTGGCTGTTTCCTCCTGACGACGCACTTCCTCTACAACCATAGTTCGCCGTTCGGTTGCAGATGCCTTTTGCCAGAGAGGAGTTACGGTTCCAAGGCCAAAGCCTCCTCTGCCTTGTTGGACGTGGCCCACTACGTCACGATGGAGCAAAGCTGATTTGGCCTGTAGCACAGCTGTGACTGGGGTCCACTTCCGCCCTGTAACGAGGCAAGGAGCGGCAGCTCTCACTACAGGGTCCCGGGAGTCTGTGAGGGACATCTCCAGCCTCACCTTGGCACATTTGAACTCTTCGACCAGGCTAGAAATTGGCAGCGACAGGGCTCCGTCGCTGTAGAGTCCAACGCTGCTGAAGCACTTTGGAAGTCTGAGCCACTTCCTTACATGCGAGTTCACTAGCCTTTCCAAGCGAGTAGCATGGCTTATTGAGACCTCATACATAGTTAACGGCCACCGGAGTCTGGGTAGCAACCCAAACTGGAGGCACCAGAGCTTCAGTTTCCCTGGTAGTGCAGTGCTATTAATCTGCCTGAGGCCGTTAGCCGTGTCCTGCCGCAGTTGTTCAAGTTGCTGGGTGCCTCTGAGATCTGCATTATACCATCTTCCGAGGCTCTTGATGGGCTTCTCTAGGAGTGTTGGAATTGGTTCCTCGCTGATGTGGAACCGCTCACCTGTTAGTTGGCCTTTTATGATGGAGATGCTGCGTGACTTGCTTGGCTTGAAGTCCATCCGTGCCCATTGAATGTTTTCCTGAAGTTTCTGCAGCAAGCGTCTGGTGCATGGTTTTGTTGTTGTAATGACGGTCATGTCATCCATAAAGGCTCTAATTGGCGGAAGACGTAGGCCACTCTTGGTCCTCTCACCTCCCACTACCCACTGGGATGCCCGTATGACCAACTCCATTGCCATGACGAATGCCAGAGGGGAAACTGTGCAGCCCGCCATAATGCCAATTTCCAGATGCTGCCAGGAGGTGGTGTTTCCCTCAACTGTTACGCAGAACTAGAGATCCTGAAAGTAACTCTTGACCAGTTCAGTGACTTGGTTAGGTACACCAAAGAAATTGAAGGCCGTCCACAAGATCTTATGAGGGACTGACCCAAAGGCGTTGGCAAGGTCTAAGAATACCACATGTAGGTCTCTCTGTTCTTTTTTTGCAGTTTGTATCTGGTGCCAGATCATATTGGCATGTTCCAAGCATCCTGAGAAACCCTGGATCCCAGCTTTCTGCACCGATGTATCAATAAAGCTGTTTCTTTGCAGGAACGTAGAGAGTCTCTGGGCAAGGACACTGAAGAAAATCTTCCCCTCTACATTCAGCAAGCTGATCTGGCGAAACTGGCCAATGGATGACGAGTCCTTCTCTTTGGGGATGAGGATGCCTCCTGCTCTTCGCCAAGCTTTCGGTATCACTCCCTTCTGCCATGCTACCTTCATCAGCTTCCAAAGGTATCTTAAGACTCTGGGGGTGTTCTTATAAAACCTATACGGAATACCATTGGGCCCGGGTGATGATGCTGATCTTGCCTGCTTCACAGTCTTCTCCACCTCGCTCCATGTGGGAGATCTTATGTCCATTTGGTGTTCAGGTGCATGAATTGGTGGCATGTCGGGCGGGACAGTTACTGGCTCATGCCTCTGGCCGTCGGTGTAGGTCTTCCTCAGGTGCTCCTCCAGGTCTTTTATGGGCACTTTGAGGCTCCCACTCTTCTCTTGCTCAAAAAGACCTTTGACAAAACTGTAGGGATTGCTATAGAAGAGGGTTCTTGTCCGTTCTTTCCTCTTGCGTTGTCGTCTGAGGTGCTCTGCTCTTCGCAGCTTTGTCAGCCGTTGCTTTATTTCAGCCTGCAGAACTTCAATCCCCCCTCTTTCTATTTCGGTTGCCTTTCTCCATTGCTTCCTCAATTGTCTTCTTTCTTTCACCAAGCTGTCAATTTCACGCTGCCTTCTGGACTTTGGTTGGTTCGAGGAGGGAGGGCCTTTTTGCTGCCTTTGAGCCTTGCTCTTTACCCCAAATCTTTCGGCAGCATAGCTGTAGATGGTGGCTCCCATGTTGTCCAGTTTTCTTTCAACAGGACCCTTCTGTTGTTTTAGAAGGAGGACCAAGTCTGAGTCAACGGTCTCCCACTCTCTCTTCTGGTTGGACTTGGGCCATAGGATCTGGGCTTTCCTTCCTTCCATCTTCCTTTCTGTTGCAGGCAGAGATTGGCTGGGCTCAATGTTGGAGACTGCAGCTGGCTGCTGCAGGACTGGTGCTGGCTGGCTGGGCTCCGATCTGGAGGCTGCTGCTGGCTGTGGCTGGTTAGGCTCCAGGCTGGAAAATGCTAGAGGGCCTATGCGACGTTGAGCTTCTTTCGAGGTACTGAAACCCTGAGGACTGTGGGGGTTCTCCTGCCTCCGGGCTTCACTCGACTGATTTGGCCTACTTCTTAAGAAGTACTGGTCAATGCGAGACACTTCGCTGAGCTTGCTGAGGCATTTCCTCTTGCCTTGATGGATTTTAAGGCCCTTCGCTGTTGTTATTTTTGACCAGCCACAAATGCAGCTCTGCAGCGTTTGTCCTGTTGGCGGACCATTACTTGTGCTGGTCGTTCTGTTCGTTGTCTGTTCCGTTCCGTGGTCTGTCACTGTGAGATCCGTCCGTAATGGGTCATCTTCCGCCCCCGCTCTCGCAGACCCAAGGGGTATTTTCTTCTTTGGCTTTTCCGTAGCAATGATGGGTGGAACCAGGAACGCTATGCAGCGCTGGGTCCTGCCGGTAGAGTTGCTAACCCACACCAGCCCCGTTGGGGTCTATTCCCTCCAGTCAGCAGTCTTTCCAGGCCGTCATCTGGTCTTTCCCTGATTGTCAGTTGCTCTTTCGCAGCGGTCACTGGATCTTCTCCAGACTTCATAATTTGTTGAAAGGACTAGTTGGTACAATCCCTGGGGACTCTGCATGGCAGGGGCGTCCTCCTCCCTGAGCCAGGCTTGCACCTGACCGCATACCTAAGTGAGGCTAGGTGACACTGCTGGGAGGCTTTTCCACCATTGGGACACATCTTCAGTTGTGTGCCCCAGCGTCACGGGGTGTTTCGGCCCGGCTTACCACAAGACACCCTCTGCTGAGGAAGGGCCCACCCCAGGGTGATCAAATCCCTGGGTGTGTGTGTCCCATTAGGTGTTAGCCTTAGCAGCCCATCTGGTGTCACTCCTCCTCAACCACAACCAATGGCTCGTCCTCTCTGTTGTGTTGGCCAGCTCTTTAATGGCCTGTCTGTGAGCCTGCCCCCTGACTCCAACCTCCCTAAGGAGCTTTGCTGTTGTGCTAGCTACAAAGCCCCTACAGCCCACCTCCACTGGGCGCACCCTTACCCTCCAGTCTCTGTCCTGTGCCTCAGCTGCAAAGTTGGAGTACAGCAGCTTCTTGTGTTCATACGCTTCTTCTATGGCATCCTCCCACGGAACTGTCAGTTCAATGATATAGACAATATGGCAGGTTTCAGACCATAGGACGAGGTCTGGACGCAGGTTGGTCGTTGCGATCGCCGGGGGGAAAATTAGCCTCTGATCTAAGTCGACTCGCATCTGCCAGTCCCTGGCTGCATTCAATGGGCTTAGATCAGGATTTGAAGGTCTGGTCTTCAGCTTTTCCCCCTCCCGAACAAACGCTGGTAGGTGTCGGCACACATCCTGGTTGTTGATGGGTTGGGCGTTGATGGATATCCTCCTGCACTCAAGTTTGTCAGATTCATATAGATTCATATTATCATTAGTATTCTCATTAGTAATGCAATTCAGGTTGCGGGACATTTCTGTCTCACAGCGGGGTCGTCAAAAAATAATTGCTTTGGCGAAAGAAAAAAACATTTTCGTAACGAGAGCAACGTTTATTTTTTAAATTTTATTTCAACATTGATTTTTTTAATTTTATTTTTTTTAATACAGACAATTCCATCCATCCATCCATCCATTTTCTACCGCTCGTTGGCATTCCTTTAGAAATTTAATTTTTGGTGAGTCACATCAGCTCATGTTTAGAGATAATAATATTGTACTTACTGTGAAACATAAAGGAGGCTCAGTTACTGTATGCTTTGTTACTGTGGTCTCAGGTCAGGGCTCCTACAACAATGCACCTACTGCCCAGAAAAAGTGTTTCATATAATGTTTACCACTTTTGTACTTAATTGGGCAAGGAGTCTTATGACTTCATAATGGGACAATGCTTGTTTTTAACATATAAGTAATGTTAATTCAATGTCAGAAATAGACACCTGTTTTGAAAAATGTCAATAGTCTGATTGCTAACCAGCCAATGTTATAAAATAAATGGCATGGAAAAGTATTTATTTTGTCATTTTCATTCTCTTGCAATATCAACGGGGTTATACCACCTTAAGTTCAAACATAATATGATTTGCTGTAAAATTCAGCAATAGCGACACTATGGCAACAAATAATCTCTTTAGCTTCAATGAGAGGTATGTATCGTGGTGGGTGACAAAGGCAGGGATAAACACAGAGGGAAACCAGAACAAAAGGCCCATACAGACACCAGTCCAAAACGCTGGTGCTCTCTTTACTCATTGCCATCCATCTCCATCCCCCTCGTGGCTACCTTTTTATTGTATTATACTTTTAAAAAAGCTGTATAACCTTAATGTGTATCAAGATGACAGTCTTCTACAACCAAATGTATAACTGCATCATGGCAATTCTACACAGTCATACCACATTTTATAATGCTTGCTTAGTATGGAACTTTACCATTAACAAAGCTAATTAGATACTGTAAGAATGTGTGTCTTTTCATTATATGGTGTATGTGGAAAGATGGCAATGTAACTATCAAGATTCTCCCAAGAGTCTCAGTACATTGCATCAAAATTCAATTTCTACTTCTACTTAATGTAGTGTAGTAAAACATTTAAATTGCACCTGAACACTGCGGTGTAGGGCAGCACGGTGGAACAGGGGTTAGTACATGTGCCTCACAATACGAAGGTCCTGAGTAGTCCTGAGTTCAATCCTGGGCTCGGGATCTTTCTGTGTGGAGTTTGCATGTTCTTCCCGTGTCTGCGTGGGTTCCCTCCGGGTACTCCGGCTTCCTCCCACCTCCTAAGACATGCACCTGGGGATAGCTTGATTGGCAACACTAAATTGGCCCTAGTGTGTGAATGTGAGTGTGAATGTTGTCTGTCTATTTGTGTTGGCCCTGCGACGAGGTGGCAACTTGTCCAGGGTTTACCCCGCCTTCCGCCCGAATAGCAGCTATGATAGGCTCCAGCACCCCCCGCGACCCTGAAAAAGGGACAAGCGGTAGAAAATGGATGGATGGCACTGCGGTCAAATCTATCAGTGCCATTGCAGCAAGGATAAATCCTTAAATTCAATGATCCATAAGGTATACATTTCTACACATTGAATTCACCTGCAGTGTGGAAGCGTATGTGTATGTGTTTACCAAATACCCTTAACTGGATTTAAGAGTCTGGGATGGCCCTCCTCCAAAGAAAGAGGAAAAGAAACAGACGCTTGAACTCATCTATCAATTTGCAAACAGACTTAAAAGTGTCAACAGCAGCGAACAAGCCTTACAGAACGTTCTGCTTATCCTACACCAATGCAACCTTTGATGTAATGTAATTTCATTCTCTACAAGATTCACTCTTTTTGCCCCTCTTCTTCTGACACTATTACTCAGCCGGGGCCAGCGAGAAAAAAGCCAATTCCAACAGTGACAGAAAACTGCCCACTTCTTCCCACATAAAATTAGAAAAGCTGTTCATGTTTTTTTTTTTTTTGTTTTTTTTATCTTTCAGATTTCCTGGGTTTTATGGCTAAATACTAAAGCACTGGAGGCTGGTCATGCTTTAAGCTACTAGAAAAAGTTAAGCTTCAGCGTTGGGCAGCAGAGATATGGGCTATAAGCTGACAAGTAATTAAACCGGCATATCTGTAACAACTGTCATCTCTTATTTCTCCACAGCCTGGACGTAAACCAAAGGCAAAAAAGCTGAAAGGATGGCGTTAAAAAAAAAAAGCAAAGAGGGGCAGTGTGAGAGAGAGTGAGGCTTTACATTGCAGGGCAACTGCAGGGTATATCTCCTGCTGAACAGTTTAGCAGACTTGGGCATTTAGGGGATTGTGCGGGAGATCAAAAGGGTCAGAGATCCTTTTACCAATTAACAGCAGGAAGACGGACATCAAATAAGGTGTAAATTTCAGCTCTGCACTTTTCAGTGAGTCAAGCATGAAATGCATTCTAATGCCCTTTTTGAGTTTCCAGGCGGATTTGCAACCACCAATGATGTCACCACGGTCCTTGCAAAGAAGAGCTTAATCGCTCCTCAGAAAGGCGTGTAGCCATCTTGTCCACCGTGTCGACGTCAAAGGGAGTGTTGAGTCAGTTAGTCATAACGACGGGACAATGTGACTCTAGATTTAGAAAAACGAACAGGAGACAATAAGCTTGCAGTGTCAGAGGTTTGAACTCACTGCGTGTGAAGGTATTTTTTGGCTGTTATTGATAAACCTGCAAGCATTGTAATCGAGTGATTCCTTGACAGATTTTGGGGTGAATTGAAATGTTAGGTTTAGCACCAAAAGTGTCAATTATTGAATTTTCGTAGTGCATAGCAAGGTTGCTTGTATAAATACTTAATCCACCAAAATACCTCTGAAAAGTGTAACCTATGCGGAGCTAATTACAGTGTACCTGCAAAGTATTTACAGCACTTCACTTTTTCCACATTTTGTTATGTAAGAGCCTTATTCCAAAATGGAATACATTAATTTTTGTTCACAAAATTCTACAAACTATACCCCATAATGACAGTGTGGATTTTTAAAAAAAATGTAATTTATTAAAAATAAAAAAATACACATGTAGATAAGTATTCAATAATTTGTTGATGCAACTTTGGCAGCAATTACAGCCTCAAGTATTTCTGAACACAATGCCACACACCTATCTTTGGCCAGTTTCGACCATTCGTCTTTGCAACACTTCTCAAGCTCCGTCAGAATGGACGGGAAGCGTTGGTTTTCATCCAGGATGTTTCTGTACATTGCTGCATTCATCTTTGTCTAGTCAGGGAGGTGACCAAGAACCAGATGGTCACGCTGTCAGAGCTACAGCATTGCTCTGTGAAGGGACAACTCTCTGCAGCAATCCACCAATAAGGCCTTTATGGGATAGGGGCCAGACGGAAGCCATTTCTTCGTCGAAAGTTTTCCAAATTGCACCTGAAATAAACACAATTATCTGGTCTGATGAGGCAAAGATTTATTTCTTTGGCCTGATTGCCAGGCATCATGTTTGGATGAAACCAGGCATCGCTCCTCACCAGGCCAATACCATCTCTACAGTGAAGCATGGTGATGGAAGCATCATGCTGTGAGGATGTTTTTTAGTGACAGGAACTGAGAGGCTAGTAAGGAGAAAGGGGAAGATGAATGCAGAAATGTTGCCTAAATGGGTATTGTCTCTGGAATTTTGAGGACAAAAATGAATGTATTCCATTTTGTAATAAGCATGTAATATAACTAAATATGGAAAAAGTGAAGAACACAGAGTACTTTCCGGATGCACTGTACATTGACTCCAGTCCCTCACATATAACCACCATGCAAGCAGCTACAGTCTTAAGACCATGTGTAACATTGCAAATTCATCTTGCGGTAAAAAAATGAAAAAACATCTTGGAGTTTAGGTTTGTTGTGAAACAGCAGCAATTTCATCAGGAGAAGTGGGAAATTCATTTTTTTTTTTGTTCCGCCTGTATTTTAACCAGGTTAAATATGCCTTTGTGTTACATTAACCAGAAAGTTGACTCTGTCATTACTTAGGATACAGCACTAGCAATGAACTGTGACAAAATGTTACATTGAGTGTATGAATATGTGTGTAAAAACTATATTTGCAGGAACTCTCCAGGGTTTTTTCGTAACCAAATTAATGTTCTAACTTTAAAATGAGCTGGATAGATTAAGACCATTGATCCTTTTGAAATGTGTATATGTATTAAATTAAAGTTAAAGTACCAAAGATTGTCACACACACACTAGGTGTGGTGAAATGTGTCCTCTGCATTTGACCCATCCCCTTGTTCACCCCCTGGGAGGTGAGGGGAGCAGTGGGCAGCAGGGAATCATGAATATATGTATGTATATATATATATATATATATATATATATATATATATATATATATATATATATATATATATATATATATATATATATATATATATATATATATATATATATATATATATATATATATATATATATACATGCTACCGTTCAAAAGTTTGGGGTCACATTGAAATGTCCTTATTTTTAAAGGAAAAGCACTGTACTTTTCAATGAAGATAACTTTAAACTAGTCTTAACTTTAAAGAAATACACTCTATGCATTGCTTATGTGGTAAATGACTATTCTAGCTGCAAATGTCTGGTTTTTGGTGCAATATCTACATAGGTGTATAGAGGCCCATTTCCAGCAACTATCACTTCAGTGTTCTAATGGTACAATGTGTTTGCTCATTGGCTCAGAAGGCTAATTGATGATTAGAAAACTCTTGTGCAATCATGTTCACACATCTGAAAACAGTTTAGCTCGTTACAGAAGCTACAAAACTGACCTTCCTTTGAGCAGATTGAGTTTCTGGAGCATCACATTTGTGGGGTCAATTAAACCCTCAAAATGGCCAGAAAAAGAGAACTTTCATCTGAAACTCGACAGTCTATTCTTGTTCTTAGAAATGAAGGCTATTCCACAAAATTGTTTGGGTGACCCCAAACTTTTGAACGGTAGTGTATATATATGTATATATATATACACAAACACACACACACACACACACACATTTGTGCATATATACACACATAAATACATATATACATCTATGTACATTTTAGGGTTGTATGGTGTATCGGTATTAGTATAGTACCGCAAAACTAATAAATCATATTCGGTACTATACCGCCTCTGAAAAGTACCGGTAATAAGAAACATGTTCCGTAAGATTTTTTGTTAAAATAAAGCCAATAATGCAATTTTTCCTGGTCCCCTTTATTTAGAAAAGTATCGAAAAGTACCAAAAAGTATCGAAAAATGTTTGCTACCGGTACCAAAATATTGGTATCAGGACAACACTAGTTCATATATACAAAAATATATACATATATGTATACATATATACACATATATAGATATATATTTACACACACATTGATAGAGGGATTAAGTGCTTTGTATACATATATACATACATGTATACACATTCACACATATGTATATAGATATACACACACACACACATAGGGAGAGGGAGAGAAAAAGAGAGAGCTTGAGACAGAGAGAAAGAGATCAAGACCAGTGATCCTTCTGATATGTGTCAGTAATCTGTAGGCACCAAACTTTTCGAGCCCAAGATCTCTAGTCTATCTATCCATCCATGTTCTACCGCTTGTCCCTGTTGGGGTCGTGGAAGTGCTGGAGCCTCTCCCAGCTGCGTTCAGGCGGAAGGTGGTGTACACCCTGGAAAAGTCCCAACTGAACAAAAATATACACGCAACACTTTTGTTTTTGCTCCCACATTCATCCAACATTTCAGAGAGCCCTTTTATTGTCGGCAGCCTAAGGCACTCCTGCAATAATATTGCTGTTTAATCAGCACCTTGATATGCCACACCTTTGATGTAGGATGGATTATCTTGGCAAAAAATAAATGTTTACTAACTCAGATTTAGATAGATTTGTGAACAATATTTGAGTGGAATAGATATTTTGTGTATATAGTAAACGTTTGAGATCTTTGAGTTCAACTCATAAAAAATGGGAGCAAAACACTTTTTGCTAATAATATTATTAGCGGGTGTCAACATTTTGGCTGCTTGTCATGGTATTTTTTTTTGGTTTAATTTTCTTTCTGCAGTGTTTAAGGGCCCATGACGAACAAGTCATGGGCCACAGATGGCCCGTGTGCCGCACTTTGGGCACCACTGCTGTAAAGGCCCCGTTCTTTGTGGCCACTAAAGTCCCAGTACTGTAGTATATTTGTTCACCGCATGGTCACTTATGGGGATGCATAAGACATAGAGGTGGTACGTCATCACCGGAAGTTCTCAAATCAGCTGGTATCTTGTTTTTTGTGTTTGATTGAAAAGGCTTGAATGGAGGAATCTTTATTTGCTATGTTTTTATCATCTTTCACTGCCTTTCCAAAGTGAATGTTTCGTTTTGTATTCACCATAAAAAAAAAAAAAAGTAGTCCTTCGGAGCAATGTTCCTGAACACTCTGGTTTATTAGCTTCCTGTTGCAAAAAAAAAACAATAGCGGTCGTCGTTGGGGGGGACATCCCAGCAGGCACAATACATTGATACATTGTTGATCATACGTACATGTCCTTTAAAACTGACTTTGAAACAATGTTGCAAAATACTTGAATTTGTAAATTGAGACAATGTTGGTGTCTAACGTTGGAGCCACGTTGTTGGTTGGGAAATTACTAGATGTCAATAGTCAAATCAACGTCACAACCTGACATTGAATAAACGTTGTCAAAAAGCATGTTGTTTCAACGTTGTATTTGTATTGTTATGTATTGGTTGGAAAATGACCAAAATTCAATGGTCAAATCAACTTCAGAACCCAACATTGATTAAACGTTGTCGAAAAGCGTTGTTCCAGCGTTAGGTTTGAGTTGCTCAATGTCAGGACCTAATTCAACAAGTTCTCAACGTTGTTTTAATGTTTTGTGCCCGCTGGGATGGGGAGAGTTGTAACTATTAAAGCCTATCCCTACAGAATAACATATCAACAATGCACAATACTACAGGCAAAAGTAATTATCATAACATCAAACAGGCATGCTGGGAAAAGCTTGCTACTCAGACTCATGTGTAGACTTGCCAACTCTTTTGGATTCTGCGGAGGACTCACGGAAATTGGTCTCAGTCAGATTCTGCTGTTTTTGTGTGCGTACAAAATATTTTAAAAGGATAATATGGAGATAGTCGATCAACAATCACTTTATTAAAACGAGCCAAACTAACATCCATAGCTGTTTTAGCGTAAACACAAGGATGCTCTCTCCAATATTATCTCCCCCTCTTTTTTTGCCCATGCTCACCAATCACGACACATTTATGGACTCTCAGACTGTCGAAAAATAGAACAATTCAAGCATGGACAAACAAATACTAAAACAGATTATTTTAAACATCAAATTTACTGCATGGCAGTGTTATAAAAAAGTAAATTAATACAAAAAAATATGTCTGTCCACATAAAACATTCACCGACTGTCATGGCGTGGCGAAGTTGCTAGAGTGGCCGTGCCAGCAATCGGATGGTTGCTGGTTACTGGGGTTCAATCCCCACCTTCTACCATCCTAGTCACGTCCGTTGTGTCCTTGGGCAAGACACTTCACCCTTGCTCCTGATGGGTGCTGCTAGCGTCTTGTCTATCGACATGTTTCCAAACACATTTTTCATTTTGTAATGGAACATTCTGCATACAGACTGTACATAATTCATGCATACTCCTCTACATAAACATGTGTCACTCAAGGAGGCTCAAGCATCTAGTCTGGTTACACCTAACCAGAAATACACAACTGAATAATCCAGAGCCTATGGACACGAGAGACACATACAGTATGTGCCATAGTGTCAGGACTGGGTCTGTGGCGTGGTTTGTTCTCCCGTGGTGCAAAGGAAAATTGGCGCGTGCGAGGCGTGAATTTGAATACATGTTTATTTAACAATAAAAAAGAAATAAACAAAAGGCGCTCACAGAGGAGGTAACAAACTTGCCTATGAAACAAAAGACATGCACGTGGGCACAAAAACTATGAACAATAAACACAAACTTACTTGACATAGAGAACTGTGACACGACATGAAGCAGAGTGCTGAATGTGTGAGGACGCCAGGACGAACAACAGGAAAACAATGGCCTTAAATAACAGACATGATTAAAGACAGGTGCGTGAGTGGTGAGGACAGGTGAAAACTAATGGGTTGCTATGGTGACAAACAAGAGTGCACAATGAGTCCAAACGTGGAACAGGTGAAACTAATGGGTAACCATGGAAACAAGACAAGGGAATGAAAAGCAGGAACTAAAAAGAGTCCAAAACCAAGTAGAACATAACTTAAACAAAATATGATCACACAGATGCGACACATAATTACTCAACTGTACTCTACTCTTAGTTTCGCAACACCCTTAAATTAAAGCGTCAACTCTCCACACCTTTGATTTGTAGTGGAACACTCTCCCAAAGTCAAGATACACATATGCCCTGAAATATGCAATAATATAAACGTGTTTGTGAAAAACTGTATTTTGTCATCTCATATGGAACTCTTGATAACTGACATGGTTTTATTTTAATATGGTATTTAAAAATGCAGTGGGAGCAGATAAAATGCTAATGGTTACACAATCATCTGCATTTTACTCAGCCGTAAATTGAGGAAGCATCTTGAAAAATAGTCATATTCACTGTGTCAAAATCTGCTAAATCCTAATCATAACTGCTTCTTTCTTGTATTATGCATGCGCTGGATAAAAATTAGTCAAATAATCGTTTGTAATTCAATAGAGCTATCGTAACTCATTTAGTTGTGCTAAAGATTCAGTCAGGCACAGACAAAGCCTCAACGTTTGGCCATGGTGCTCATTATGCCTATTTTAAAACAATTTGCAATTCAAGACCACACAAAGTGCTGTAGAGGGGGAGAGAGGTAGGTGCCTGGCCTTCAAAAAGACGGCTGCAAGAGAATGACCTCGTACCCCACTTCTAGGGTTGCTGCCCCAAATGAGAGCTGAGAAGATGCAATTAAAAGAATTTAAAAACAATGTGTAACCACAGATTGTGCTGCTTATTATCCAATGGTGCCTCCCAACATTTGTGACCTTAGCTTTTTCTTCCCTCTTCATACTCTCACTGTCTCACCCCTGCAAGACACTTATCTATTCAAATATCACCGCTTCACAAGGGTTCATTACAATTCTAAAGATGTCATTTTGCAATGGCTACTAATTGTTCAAGTCATTATAGTGTTCTGCTGTCTCGTGATCCCCTTCAAATGTTTGCCATCTTACTTAATGCTCATAATTAAATATACATTTTTAATGGGGAACAGCACTTAAAAAATAGCCTATTGTTCACAATCCTAACAAGAGACAAGAAGACAAAAGGTTGTTTTTTTTTGCATTTGAATTTGTAAAAATCGGCTCATTCTTGATGGCTGGCAATGCAGCTAATGTAAGCAATTTGTTCTAAATAATTTTAAAAATGCATCCAAAAACTGCCAAAAATACTTCATTTATGTTCTGCTGTAGCGATATTGTTATTGAAAGAACGAACACTCAGGAAGTATTTTTCTAGTGTAGTAAGACATCGTCTTGGGACGGCATGCTAAGACATTAGTCGTAAACTAGCTACAGAAAGAGTTAAGCTAAATTTTGCGTCAGCAGCTGAATCGCTTTTGAGTTTGTAATCAGTGGTGTGCCATCAGGGCCAGCAAGGCATTCTCTGCTGGCCTAACATAAATCCTGATCATAAATTATTAAAAGTTAATTTGAATCTACTTTCCGTAAAGTATTTACCTTATTCTTTTCATGCCTTATTATGCTCCAGTGTTGCTTGTTTTTACGTTAGAGCTTTTGTCCAATCAGAATTCAGCTATCTTGTTGCCAGCGCTGTATGAATTCTGCTGGTTGATAGACAGTTGCAATAGCCAATCAGATGACGAGTTGTTGACAGTAGCCCATCTACGTAGCCTTACGTTAAATATGACTGTGATTGGATTTTCACTTGTCACTCCCAAGTGACTATTTATTCACACAATCACAGGTTTTAATTTGCGAAAAGCAGGGATTGGCACCAAGGCCATACCCGGCCAGCAGAGAAATAATCGGTACTCCCTTTTTTTTACTCACAAAGGAGAGCAAAACGTGAGTTTAAATATTTAATTTCTTAATATTTTCAAGTTTAATATGTTTTTTGCTATTTTAATTTTGACAGTACCACATATGTTGTAATTGCTGATGCGGGTTTATTGATTTTTAAATGTGCTGAAATATAGCCTGTTTGGTACACTGTTGAGGGGTTTCAATGACCAGTAGTGCGCAAGTGTGTTTCTGTATAGTGTTTCTCCAGAAATGGTCATGTGGTGACATAAATTATGGTATTTTGAGGGGTATTTACTGAAGTCGGACATCAATGAAGGCATAGGTGGGAAACATACGGCCCGCCACAAATAACCATCTAAAAACAGCCAACAATACTGAACAATAATATTTACATTTTGTGATTTGTATGTTAATTAAGTATTGGTGATGTTGTTATTAATTATTCTTACAAGCGCTAACGCAGACAAACTATTTATAGCAATGCTGTGATCTCTCCAGTGTGTCTCTATGTTTACATCATCAAGTGGTCTGCTGCTTCCTCGCTTCCTATAAATTTATTCCAGATCATAAATCTTACCTGGACAGAATAAATCTGAGTAGGTATTTCAACAAGTTGGTACACTTTGACAGCCATTTAGAACCTGCAGATGGCCAGAATGACACGAAAAGACACTTGGTCCCCTCCATCCCCCCAGCACGTTGCTTCGTGGGGATTATGAGACATTCTTCACCTAAATGGTAATATATGAACATCCTAGCAGTCCGCATCCTAATGACAGCAGACATTGTAGAGTAAGTGATGTTTTATTATGTTTATTGGCTCTCATAAAGTCTGCAGGGAGTAATAATCACTTATGAAGAATAAAAAAAAGCAAACGCTGTGATGCGTTTTTGAAATTAAGGTGCCATGCTTAAATTTGCTTAAAATGAGCAAAATACGTAAATATTAAATGTTAATATAAATGTGCCCGTTACTACATTACATATACAGTATACTTAAGCATGTATACAAAACATCAATGGAGGTGTTTTTATGTTTTTTTAAGGGCTTTGTAGGCGGCTCCCATAGGCTCCATTGTAAGCCGACTTCTGATCGCATTTATTTTATATTTAGAATACAAACAAATAAAACATCCATCGTCGTGTCTTTCATAATGATTGTGAAAGATAGGCCAAATTCCCCAAAAGTGCAGTTCCTCTTTAAGCTTCAAAGAGATACAATTGAGAATCCTCACTTGTCAAAAAAAAACTTGACATCGTTTTCTATTAGTAAGTCTGCCCTGATTAGAAAAAACACTCGCCTTTGTTTCCGTAGAAACACACATTTCTTGCCGGAAGTCTGCTATGGAAAATGTGCCGAAGAAAGAAGTTCTGGTAAAGCATAACATTCCCAAAATACGATAAATATTGTACATATGACATATTGTTATGACAATCTCTTTTACTACATTTTATATACATTTGTAGTGTGTAAATAAAATGTTCATGGAGGGTTTTGAAGTTGTTTTAGAGGGCTTTGAATGCCGCATTTTGAAAGTGTTTTTTTTTATCATCTTAAGGATCCTAAAAAAAAAAGTGTGTTCTTGTCTCTGTTACAGGTCCCGGCTTGGGTACCTGGTTACAGCTTATAGTTATACTGCAATATGGACACAAGGATCACAGATTGAAACGTATTACAACAACAACTTTTTGTGAGTGTCACATCTCTCATAATGAGTGTGAACATCCATTTTCTACAGCTTATTCCCTTCGGGGTCGCGGGGGGTGCTGGAGCCTATCTCAGCTACAATCGGGCAGAAGGTGGGGTACACCCTGGACAAGTTGCCACCTCATCGCAGGGCCAACACAGACAATCAAAAAAAACAAAAAAACGCAGTTCCCCTTTAACTGTTGCGAAATACTCCATAAATATGGCAAACTTGGCTGCAGTAGATTTGTTTTTTCGGTCAGTTCTTTCAATTTTTGCCAAATGCAATTCATGAAAAATACTGTTTAGAGTAATCTCAAAATTATTCATTAAACCATTAGCGTATTTTTTTCTTCTTCTTTTTTTTTAAACATACTAACTGTATAGTATAGTATACAAGGGAATGCTTAATACAAGCACAGTGAATATGATTGAATTATTTAATTTCCTTATCAAAAAAATATTTATCAATGGAATTAATATTACACTCAACAAAGGTTTTGAAAAGTAAGGCTGTAATGTATTATCATTATTATTAGGGACGTCCTGATCAGCATTTTTGGCCTCAGATCCGATCCGATTTCAAGTACTTTGACAATATATTATCAGGCTAAAAATGTTCTTAGTGAGTAATTTAAGTAAACACAATAGCACATAATTTATCGAGCTTAATTCATAAAACGTTGGATTTGATAATACAAAGGTACCTCAATTTATGATCACAATGTGTTCTACGGCTGAGTTTGTAACTCAAACACTCGTATCTCAAATCAGCCTCTCTCATTGAAACATGCAGAGTTGGTGCTCAGTCATGTGACTTGAAGACATGAGCAAAGGGAATCCAAATGGACTACTATTGCTTTGTTGCTTTGAAAATGGACCAGACCTTCCACCTGAGGAGGAGAGAAATTGTAGAAAGTGAACTCATGTAAACACACAAATTTTTACAAAGAGACAAGTAACTATAGTCTTCTATTCCGCCCACCAATCCGTCAAAATAAACACCCAAAAACCTTTAACAATGCCCTTTATTTACATCTTGTGACTAGAATATTGATCAAGTATTAGCGGTATTGTTATTATACGCGCTAACACAGATGGTCTGTTTTTAGCGGCGCATTGCTCACAGAGTGCTGATTAGCTCATGTTGCTATAATGATATATTGAGCTGCTAAGCTCCTACATCGTCATTGAGTTGAGGAAAGTTAATTATCGATTATAAATCATGCCTCTCACCTGGATAGTTGAAGGATGTGACCATAAACCCATAAGTTGGTAAACTCTGACCTCCAACTTTTGGAGAAGGCGAGAAAGACATGCAAAAGACGCTCATATGTGGCAACCTTTTTTTTTAACCTTTTGTATGGATTATAAATAATTTATCATCTAAATGGGAAGATATGAATATCCAATCAGTCGGCTCCTCAGTGAGAGTAGACATTTTACTGTAAGTTATTTTTTTTTACTATGTTTGTAGTTTGTATTTCTTGTTAAGCACTTAGCAATAGGGATGTATATTGTTTGGATATTATCGAAGCAATACCCTTACCGATTCCTTATCAATACCGGTATTTATCGGTACTCTTATCGGTGCTATATGTATTTGGTGTAAATAAAGACGTTAAAAAATGCAATTTTTTTTGCAATTTGTACTGGCACAGAGGTTAACATCATAAAACATCTCACAGCAGGAAAGTCTTTTATCGACACCTAATTTTCAAGAGTTAAACAAGTCAAATATGTTTGCAGTGCAAGGTAAAGTGCAGTTGTTGTGTCATCATCTTGAAAACACCACACAGATCCGTCACTGTGTTTCTATTCATTACAATTACACTCAGCTGGAAATAATATTTATGTAGGTAGCACAAATCTTTTACAAGGTACTGTATATCATATCATAATGTTCATCATACATATATACTCTATACCAGGGGTCACCAACCTTTTTGAAACCAAGGGCTACTTCTTGGGTACTGATTAATGCGAAGGGCTACCAGTTAGATACACATTTAAATAAATTGCCAGAAGTAGCCAATTTGCTCAATTTACCTTTAACTCTGTTATTATGAATAATTAAGGATATTTATCTTTGTGGAAACACTGGTCATCTTAATGATTTCTCACAATAAATATATATAGAAACAGATAAATATCAATATGCAACACTTTATTTTTATATTTTCTCTAAGTGCACATTTTTCAAATTGAACATTTTGAAATGATCACTTCTAAGACAGTCTTGTGAAATCACAATATCCCGTTTTAACTAGCTAGCCACTAACATTTTTTAACAAATCATGAATTACTTTGCACCATGTTTGTACAAATAATAACTCATGTAAAATACAAAAGTAAACTCTCCAATTTTTAAATCATGTCACACTTTGAACTGGACACCAAATCTGTTATCTGTTTCTTTGTCAGTTAGTGGGAAGCCTGGCATTGCATGCTATTAACTAGTGTGTTGTACTCTGGTGTGTAACTTGACACTGCAACTCTAAGTGAGTCTCGCAGATGTGCATCAGTGAGGCGTGTTCTGTGTTTGAAAGGTTTTGTACAAAGAGTATGAATATGGGGGCCTGAAACTTCTCAACCTTGAAGCTATGTGTCTGTCTTTAAAAGCATCAATTGTTCCAAAGATGTATTTAAACATTGAGTGGTACACAAATGTCCTGTTGGACAAAAAACATGTACTGTATCAAAATAAATGGTATCCTTTTTTACAAGTGATCCCCTCCCAGAGAGTCTGCTGGGAAACAATCAACTCATAGTGGTGTTTTCAATTTTATGTGCCAGAAAAAAGAGACGATATTTTGCAGCAGTTAATATGGATGAACTCTAATATTGTAATAGATGGAAAGCCTTTCTTTTGGAAAAATGTGTTTGAAAGAGGAATCATTTTTGTCAATGATATTATCAATGAGAATGGTAAAATTATGAAGTATGATGAATTTAGAGCTATGTATGGTGATGCTTGCTCAAGCTTTTCATTTTATCAACTAACTGGAGTAATTGGGAAAAGATGAAAACAAATAATTAATTATGGAACTACTAAATTATTAGTTTGTAAACCTCTAATAAGAAATTCTAGTTGGCAAAAATGAACTAAAATAAATAGAAAAATATATAATTTTTATTTAATAAAGAAATCTTTGAAGGCTGCCTCATACAACACAAATGGAAAATGGGAGGACTTTTTTGACTGCCCGTTGCAATGGGATGCCATATTCAAACTAATCTATAAAACCACTATCGATGTGCAAAATCGTTATTTTCAAATTAAAATTATTTATAACTTCTTACCCACAGGGAAAATGTTAAAATTATGGAATATGACAGAGTCGGATGATTGCCGATTTTGTTGTCAGGAGCCTGAATCCACCCTGCATTTGTTTTGGTATTGTCATATTGTGTCTTTGTTTTGGGTGGAAGTTGAAAACATGTGTTTAAGGATTGGTTTGTTTATGAAGCTTAATGTGGTTTCTGTTATTTTAGGAGAGTTCATTGACAATCATGATTTAGTCAATTTAATTATAGTACTCTGTAAAATGTTTATTTTTAAGGCCAAAAACAGATATTCACTTAGTATTACTTTCTTTAAAACATTTATTCAGTATTTTCTAACTTTAGAAAGTTACATGGTTGAAAACGATAATGATGCCAAAAAACATTAAAAAAAAAAGATGAGAAGTCCTCAAAGGCTTATTTTGAAAGTATAATTATGTTTACAGATTATATGATATCTGTTGTTGTGTTTCCTAATTTGAGTGACCTGGACATAATCTGGACTGTACATAAATGCTTATTTTGAAAATGTAATTTTGTTTATAAATTATATGCAATCTGTTGTGTTCCCTAATTTTTTTCTGTGTACATGAATGAAGGTGTGTGTTGCTGAGTCCGACTTGGACATTATCTGGACTGGGCCTGGTTTAAAAAACCCTTTAAACAAATCTAATTTCATTGACAACCTGGTCTGTTGAAGATAAGGCCCTTTTTTTAAAAATAAAATAAAATAAGAAATCAATAAAAAACATTTTCTTGGATAAAAAAGAAAGTAAAACAATATAAAAATAATTACATAAAAAATAGTAATTAATGAAAATGTTAGTGGACCAGCAGCCTATACAATCATGTGTGCTTCAGGGACTGTGTCCCTTGCAGATGTGTTGTCTATGTTGTGGGAACCAGAATATTGGTAGCAGAAAGAAATAACCCCTTTTGTGTGAGTGGATGAGTGTGCATGGGGGAGGTTGTTTGGGTTGATGCACTGATTGAAAGTGTATCTTGTGTTTTTTCTATGTAGATTTAATTTAAAAAAAATAAAAATAATAATAATAATATTTTTTTTTTTTTTTTTTTTTTTTTTTTTAGAACAGGCCCGCGGGCGACTCATCTGGTCCTTACGGGCGACCTGGTGCCCGCGGGCACCGCGTTGGTGACCCCTGCTCTATACTATACTTATGTTATATCATAGCATCTGTACTAGGAAACAAATAAATCAATCAGCTTTATTGTCCATTCTTACATGTACAAGACACATAAGAACTGAAATTACATTTTCGGCACAATCCCGCTAAGAGCAGACATACGTTACAGGGAGACAAGACGGGACCGCCAACGGATCAGCCTCACTTAGGCGCTCCTCAAAAAGGTGGGAAAAAGGTGACATTGGGGGAGGGGGGAAGTAAAAAAAAATATCAGTCTGAGGCTGGACCCTCAGGAATGGTCCAGACTGAGTCCGAGGAAAAAAACCTCACATAGCATGGCACACATAAACAAGGTACATTTAATCACAACAACTCGCAACAGAGTCATCCAACAGGACCTTGGAGGCCAGCAGCTGCTGTTGAGCGCTGCTCAGCCCCCACAACCCCGGAGGAATAAAGCAGTGGTGAAGGCGTTGATTTGGGGAGGGGTATGTGCGTGCATGTATGCCCAATTAACTTGGGTGAGATGTTGGATTGTCTTTATGGGCCGAGGCCGGCCCCAAGAGTTCAAGAGTTCAAGAGTCCGACCCAGGTGCTTTTGAAAAAAAGGGAAAGGTCAAAAGCGTCCATCTTTGAGGAGTCCTCGGGGGAGTGTTTTCAAACAGCCTGTTCCTCAAGGCCATTCGAGGGAGTCAAATCGTAGATTAAGATGTTGTTTTTTCTTCGAGCAGTCAAAACAATGACATTCCTGCTCTATATGCTGGCTCTGACAATTCCAATTTATTCTTTCTGTAACATCATCAAGATGGAATCTACCTTGCGATTCAAATCAGCAATCGCTCCAGTCTGTGATCCCACAGCACGACCCAATCCTTCCATTGCGTTGAACAGCCTGTTGGCCCCTTGAGTGGCTGCCATCGTCTTCCGAATTTGACGATACACCAGAGCAATGCCCAGCCCAATCAGCAAATGCCCTGCGATCACAGCTCCAAATAGGTAGATGTCTTCCACGTCCTCGATGGAAAGGACTGAGAGGCACATGATTCTCCAAGTATTCCAGGAATCTCTCACGTACCCCGCAGCAATGGTTCCATCAGGGCAGCCAGGCTCCCCCGAGCCTCTTTTCCTTGTCGAAAAGACT
Source organism: Entelurus aequoreus (assembly GCF_033978785.1). Lineage (NCBI taxonomy): Eukaryota > Metazoa > Chordata > Actinopteri > Syngnathiformes > Syngnathidae > Entelurus > Entelurus aequoreus. Next base: position 46,482,378 of record NC_084741.1, on the reverse strand, counting down.
GTGTCAATTGCGTCGAGAGTCCAGTTGATCAAATTCATTTTGATGTTTAGATTTGAGGACAGCTCAAGAAAAGAGGCTTTCAAAATAGTTCAGACAAGACAAAAAACAAAGAGAGCAAGCAGGGAAGGAGGGAGCGGAGAGAGATGCGACCGCCCTCACCAGAGGCAAGACAGAAAACCAGAGAGTAGTTCAACATTTTAGTAAATTCTAACTCAATAAAAAATAAATTAAATAAGAAAAAGCATAATAACAATGCAGTAATACATTTGAGCTTACGTGTTTCCAAGTAAAAGAAAGCACACAACATTGCCTCAGTTATTATTTTAACACTGGTGCTCCAACTATAGTACTAGAAGCTGCCAAGTTATCATTAATTTACCAATAAAGGTGTTTAATCAGTGGTCAGTAGCTAGTGTTTATCACACAGCTTTATGGCGACAAGTAGTCATCTTATTTGCAAAAGAAACACACATAACTAGAAGTCATTTGGGAAATGTTCGGCTCTGTATTTTGGAGTTAATTTGGTAGTTTGAGGTGGGTGTTTGTCTCGGAAGCAGGCAGAGAAATGGCCCCATAAGGGTGCACCCTGCAGGGCTGCCGTGTATAAAGTGCTGGCCCCTGGCACGGCTTCATGGAGGTGAGTGTTTGTCAAGTGCACGGTAAATATACATTCCCCTTTTCCTCTCAATGACAGCATCTCAGTCACACTACGCCAATTTTCGAGGCATTTAGATTATGTTTTTAGCAAACATTGATTTCATCCGCAATTCTGATGACACATAAATCTATGACGATGTGTAACTGAAATTTGAGCAACAAAAGGTTGACTGATTGGCTGTTCTGCCGTTCTTTTTTCTGCTTTGCAGCGGCACATGAATGAATATGTGGTTGTTGTCTTTATTGTAGTGTGTTAAGCTTTCTGATGCTGGAATAAGTATGTTGTTCTGCTATCTTTTTTAAACAAACTTTGTACCATTCAGTCATTTGTTCCACGCCTGTTGCCACAAAACCAAAGTACTAACAGCACTTTTCTTTTCTTTGGAACACACATCTGGCTCTCGTTAGTGTTAGCATTGGCCATGTTTCGGCAAATAAATAAGGGGGCTGGAGAGGCCTACGGAAGCTCTTGGGGGCAAAACGTATTCCGGAGCAAAAAAATTGTTTTTCTTTTTTTTAAATCGCCTGGAACAAAAAACTAGAATTTTTCGATAAAATCAATATATCGTGCAGGCCTACCCTGACATCAATGGTTGGTGTAGAACATCCACAATTGGAAGTTATCCAAACTGACTGAAATTTGAGACCTTTCAAACATCTATTGTCATTCTGAATAACATAATAAATAATATAATAGTGATTTATAGTAAATGCTACCATTATTGTTTGTATATGTCACTTTTGAGGATATGTTCATTATATTGATAATATCTAGCTAAAATAACTACTCAAATGACTTTTAAAGCCTCAACTGAATAGATCTATGGATGCTAACACGTTTACGAATGTCTGTGTTAGTATTATGACCTACAATGGCAATATGTTTTTATTGTTTGCGTTTCACAAACTCGTCAGTAAATTCACCAAGACGTCATCGTGGAGTTATTAAGTCTGTTTAGCTAATTGGAGAGCTAGCTGCTGCAGCTAGTGGGTCCATTACGATGAGTTTTGTTTGATCAGCTGTTTCAATGCCATCTTATAGGCACCAATTGGAAACATTGGAAGCATTTAAGAAATATTTCAGTGTAAATAACTAATTTTGCAATTTTTGTATCTGCAACTTACACTTACGGTGCGGCTAATGTATGAAAACATGTTTTTTTTTCTTCTAAAATGTAATGGATGCAGCTTGTACACCGGCGCGCGCTATAGTCCGGAAAATGCAGTATTTTAGTTACATGAACTCAAATTAAATTGTACTTTACTTATAAGTCCTTTGTACATAAAATGCAAACATCTATTTTGGTCAACTATGGTGTGGAGAGGCGGGGCCGGCAGACCGACAGCGAGGCGTGCCCCGCCGGAGCCCGCTCCAAGATGGCGGCGAGGAGGCATGGCCGGCAGTCCGACAGGGAGGCAGGGCACACCGGAGCCCACTCCAAGATGGCGGCGAGGAGGCGTGGACGACGAGCGAGCAGCGAGGCGGGGCGTGCCGAGAGCGACGCCGCAATCAGGACGCATGGGTGCGTGTGTGTGCGTCTTTCTGTTGAATGCCCGAGTGGGAGACCTGCTCGCTGGATCCGGGTGGCTCGGCCGTGCGTGGTCGCTCCTCCAGGGGTGTCCCCTCATGCGGCGCGAGTCATCGGCGGGGTGCTGTGGTGGGCCTTTCGGCCGACTTTGCGGTCGCCTCCCGCTGGACCGCCAGTTTTTTTTGGCCGCCACTTGTGACATCCGCCAGCTGTCGGGTGAGTTCCAAGGACCATTAAGGACGAACATAGCTGCGGGCAGGTTTAGACTTCTTTATTTTTTCAAATAAAAACCCTCAGTGCCGGTCGCCTTTCAGCTCCGCTTCTCCGCTCGCTCCTCCGCTCTTGATTTTCAGCCGCAAGCGTCATCGTCTTCCTTGGGCTCTCTTGCGCTCTCGCTCAGCATCAGCCTCTCGTTGTGTCTGTCTCTTTCCTCCGTCTCTCTCCCAGACGTTTACGTCTCCCGCCCTTTTATACGGTGCGAGAGGATAATTATATTGTCCGCAACTGCGCAATCCACGCACCTTGTCCTGATTGCGGCGTCGCTCCCGGCGCGCCCCGCCTCGCTGCTCGCTCGTCGTCCATGCCTCCTCGCCGCCATCTTGGAGCGGGCTCCGGTGTGCCCTGCCTCCCTGTTGGACTGCCGGCCATGCCTCCTCGCCGCCATCTTGGAGCGGGCTCTGGCGGGGCACGCCTCGCTGTCAGTCTGCCGGCCCCGCCTCCCCACATATGATAATACAATTTTTTTAAATTTTTTTTTTAAAGATTTGCACAATTTTTTTTGGACTCAGATTCTATAGTGCAGACTGTTTGTGTGTTTAATCATATTAAAACCGAAATATTGTTGGTGAAAATGTTGCACTAAAACCAAATCAAACTGAAACTAGGGAGTACAGAAGCCAAGGTACTCATGTATTATTATTATTATTAGTAGTAGTAGTAGTATTGATAATAATCATTATTATTATATGATAATAATAATAATAATAATAATAATAATAATAAATACAAAATAATAATAATAATTATTATTATTATTATCATTATTATTATTGAATTAAAATCTATTTGAAATGAATGATTTTTTTGATTGATTGATTGAGATGTGTATTGACATATTATACATTGTAAATGTATACCTGTATGAATCATTCCACCATCATAAATTAATTCATACATTTTCAGAATTCACACCACACTGTATTAACAAGTTACCATCAAATTACACTTTGCTGCAAAAGTCATTATTTCTGGCATTGTATTAGCTATCACATCAGTCTGTACAAGTCATGTCACTTCAACAAAACAGAGATGTATTTATTTTTAGAGGTTTTGCACTCTCTCTTTGTCAATCTGCCTCGCTACCTCCCATGCAGTTATTGCTGAAACAAATGCAATCAAAATGTCATTTCAGGAATGAAAAGGAGCTGTTTAAAAATGCATCAGGAACCCGCCACAGAGGGTTTATTAATTCAACCCAGGCTGTGCTGAGCAGTCGTGCTGAAAGCCCTACTCTGAAACCCTAAACATTCTCTGACACTCCCTTATCTTTATGGTGTAATTTCCCATTTAGCGAGTTAGTGAGTCACCACCTAGGGAAAGCACAATGATGCTGGTCTAATTGAGCAAATGAGAACACAATAACAAACACGCTCAGTTTGTTTAGACACGTGTCCCCGTTTGGACTCGTCTGACACAAGCAAAGTCCTTAAAGAACCTCACACTCCTAAAATAGTATGTACCTACTCTGAGGCCCGGAGAGCCCAAACACATTATACGCCCACATAATGTATTTCGAAAGGCTGCCACTTCAAATTGAATGATTGACAACACTGCCGCAGGCTTGATATGACTACTTTGTCATGGCTATCAGGAGAGATAAATGCTCAGTTCATGATAGTTTGAAGAAACTATTCATAAAAGCAGCCCCACAGATTTAGCAGCCATCCACATTTTTTCATTCGCCATATCATTCACCCATCACTAAATTGATAAAAGTGGAATTACCATAAGCACCATCAATAACTAAAGTGGGGGTGACGCTTCATGTGATGGATAGCAAACGACAGGTGGCGAGATGTCACTTGTTGGCAATTCAGCCTTCTGCTTTGCCAAACTGTTCTTTTGAAAGAAAATGCAAACAAACCTGCACGACACATACAACTAATATCAGAAACATTCATTCTGTATATCCTGAACATATACGTCCCAAACAAACTCATCAAAAACTCAACACATTCCAAGTACAAACGTACTTGGAAACCACACAAACAATAATAGTCACACATTCTCTGAGGTTGTGTTCATGATTTAGAAAAAAAAAGAGAGCGAGAGAGCCATTAGGTTGAATTGTTTGCAGGTTGGGTAGGTCTACATGTTATCAGCACCAGGCTGGTTCTGAACGTTCTGACACTGACACAAACCATCCATCATGTCAACATCCCCCGCGGAAGTGTCCATGTCACAGTGTGTGTATGTGTGGGTTTTGGCATGAGTGTTATTTTACATCTTCTACCATTTCATTCATGAATCGTGTTACAAAAAAGATCAGTTAGAATAATACATAATGTTGGATATAAAGAACATTCAAACCCTTTATTCATTGAATCGAAAATACTAGTGAATTTGCAAACAGCTAAAATTATGCAAAAAGAAAATGATAGTCTGCTACCCAAGAATATACAATAATTTTTCTCAAAAAAGAAGAGGGGAAATATAATCTAAGAGAAAAATGTAATTTAAAACATGCGTACGCACGTACAACACTTAAGACCTTTCGTATATCAGTATGTGGAATACAATTATGGAATGAATTACGCAAAGAAATCAAACAATGTACTAGGGTTCTACGGTATACCGGTATTAGCATAGTACCACGATACTAATGAATCATATTTGGTACTATACCGCCTCTGAAAAGTACCAGTTCGCCACCCACCCCCCGCTCCCCCGTCGTCGTCAAGTCGTGGTTTACGAGCAGACGAGCATGTTCGGCAGCGCACAATCACGGATTACTTACAAACAGACACAGTGTGTAGACAGAAAAGTGAGAACGGAAGCATTTTGGCTTAAAAACTAACGATAAAGGTGAAGTTATAACACTGAAATGCCCTCAGGAAGAGGTGCTTTAAGACATGGCTAGCTAGCTAGCGGCTAAAGTCCAGCCGCAGTCGGCAGTGTTTTAGCTACTTCTAAATCACTAATCCTCGCCTCCATGGCGACAAATAAAGTATGTTTCTTACATGTATCATCCCTGCAGGACGAGGAATAGCTAAACATGCTTCACTACACACCGTAGCTCACCGGCGTCAAAATGTAAACAAACGCCATTGGTGGATCTACACCTAACATCCACTGTAATGATACTAAGTACAATAGCGTATCTAGTTGATACTACTATGATTACGTCAATATTTTTTTGGCATCACAACATCTTCTTTCTTTTAAAAAAAAATTATATTATGTTTATAAACTCAGGAAATATGTCCCTGGACACATGAGGACTTTGAATATGACCAATGTATGATCCTGTAACTACTTGGTATCGGATTGATACCCACATTTGTGGTATCAATTATCCAAAACTAATGTAAAGCATCCAAACAACAGAAGAATAAGTGATTATTACATTTGAACAGAAGTGTAGATAGAACATGTTCAAACAGAAAATAACTAGATATTAACAACACTAAATGAACAAGTAGATTAATAATTCCTTTTCTACCGCTTGTCCTTAATAATTTTGACAAAATAATAGAAAGAAAAATGACACAATATGTTACTGCATATGTCAACAGCTAAATTAGGAGCCTTTGTTTGCTTACTTACTAATAAAACTTAAATAATACAAAATCCCATTAAAATAATAAAGCCATTATTTTTCAAAAAATGTATACCATGTTTTCCATTTTTAAAGTACAAATTTTGTGCTTGTATTAGTTCAAATGTGAACGATACCATCCTTATTCCATAATGTGTTTTTTACATCCAACATTAAGGTTCCAGACAGACAGAGAGTGTGTTCCCAGTAGGATTTACTAAAAACACTTTTAAACTGTCTAAATTCTAGCATCAAGGCTAGATTTTGGGAAACACACTTTGCATACACTATTGAAAGTTGTATGTTATGTAGTGCAGTAGTAGTAAATGGGTATTTGTCTCATGGACTAATTTCGCCAAGGACTTCATTTAATTTTTACTTACAATTAATATATTTTTAGGAGTGATACGCTTATGTTGTAAATTCATTTCAATAAAAAAAAAACTGGCTTGACATACTGCAACAAATGACAAAAAAGCCTCTTCATTATAAAATAATAGATCAACATGCATTTGAATACTGATTAAGTTGTTCTCCCCTTGCCCGTGGCAATAGCAAAGTAAAAAAAAAAGTTTCTACTGCTAATAATCTTGGCATGCACACAAGGAAAATGGAACATAAACAGACATTGTGTGATTGTACATTCTTTCAGGCTAATTTTGACTGATTGGTTAAAGACGTAATGTCATGTAAAATTATAAAAAGCCAAAAATAAATTCTGGTTAGTAAAACCCTTATTTGTCACTGTTTATCCTGTTTGGAGATAGAGAATTAACTCATAAACATATATTCGATGTCTCTTTTTTAATGTGGCGTTAATAGGCCGAGTGTCTTCTGCAAATTAGAACATTATAGATGCTGCAAGACAGAGCGAGTAGCTTTAGTTTGGAGAAAGCAATCTATTATTTAGTCTTGGTGGCAGATAAAGATCTACGGTTGGAATGGAAAATTGCATCCGAGACCTCATGAACAGAGATAAGAGCAAAGATTAAGCATGTTGCTTCTTTGTTTAGCTTTTCTTTTTTCCTTTTTTTTTAAATAAAAAAAATCCTGCCTATCGATATTGTGCAGCACCAGTGCACATATATATTGTATATAACACATTACACAAACACACACACACACACACACACACACACACACACACACACACACACACACACACACACACACACACACACACACACACGCACACACACGTCAACTCTACTAACAGGGCACTATCAGGCTAAACTACCAAGAGGGGATTTCTGTTTCTGGTCATTTCAATACATCAGAAATAGAATATCAAATTTACTTTAAAGAGATTATACCATAACATTGATGAAAATGTATCTTTTGAGCTATTTAAAATAAATACCCAAGAGGGGATTTGAATCCTTGAGCCATACTCGCCTATCAAAGAGAAGACCTCCACATACTGCAATGAAACTGTACTCGTTCTTTCACCGAGTGTTTCATGACTTTCTTTGTTTCTTTCAAAGAGCAATACATTACCTATTGTGAAAAAAATATATATAATGACCACATTTGAGTGTAAATGACCTTTAATTCCGGACTATAAACCACTACTTTTTTCTACGTTTTGAATCCTGCGGCGGCTAATTCATGAATAATTTTTCGCTGACACCATTAATGTTTTGTGTTCAATAGTTTTCATTAAACACAAGCAGAAACACTGAAAATGGTGTGTTATTGGCGTATGTTTGCTCACTGCAGGTGTTGCTGGTTGAAAATGTACTTCTTGTTTTAATGCCTTAAAACGGAAGTAAAACCGTCCATAGCGTTCCTGCTGGAAAGGATTCTTCATTCATCACTCCAAGCAACGTTTTACAGTATAATCAAAACAATTCATACTTACTAAACAGTCCCATGTGTGATGTCTGTAGGAGTGTTTTTACGCATTTTTATACATGCTATCATAATGTAATGAAGCTAGCGTCATTAGCATTAGCTAATATGCTAACAAATTTATGACTGTCTGTGTTAGTATTATCAACACGCAATGGCATTCTTTTTTATATTGTTTCAGTTTCACAAATTCCTCAGTAAAGTCACCAAAACCTTACCGTGGAGTTTTTGAGTCTGTTTAACTGATTGGAGAGCTAGCTTTTGCAGCTACTGGGTCAATGAGGATGACTTCTGTTTTGTTTGATCAGCCGTTTTACTGCCATGTTACAGACATTGTTTGGAAACAATGAAGGTATTTGAAAAGATATTTAAAATGTATGTATGTGAAAATAACTTATTTCACAATATAAATATATGCAGTTTATAGTTTCACTGCGGCTAATAAATGGAAAAATATTATTTTCCTTTCAAATTTAATGGGTGTGGCTTATATACCGGTGTGCTCTATAGTGTAGAAAATAGGGTATGTTTTCCAGGCAATTCAGGAGTAAATTTGCTGTTTGCACTAATACGGTCTGAAGTGTTAGCAACAAAATTGACTTAATATGGACTTTGATATAAATATACAACTGAGAACCTGTTGATTTCTGTTTCACATTTCTCAGGAAACAAATGTGGCCTTTTGTTAATGTGAGCAAAGCCCAGTTGTGGTTGGTCTAGATGCTATCTGTTTTATTTTCCATTCAAGAGAAAAAAGAGTGATGGAAATGAAAGACAATAAATATACGAGCAAAATGTGGCGAACCCCTTTTGAGGTTGGTGTCAGTAACATATACCTGTAAGTCAACGTCAGTGAGGATAGATATTATCTCTAGAAGCAGGCAGTGTAAAGTGGAGGAATAATACGGCTTCATAAACCTCATTCAGATACATACACCAAAATGTCAAATAATGTCAAAACCCAACAATGAGGTAATAAAAAAATGTGTATGGCATGATTGTAAAATATTTTAGCAGATTCTTGGAAGAAGCAGTATCATCTTGGTTTGTTGAAGTGCATGAAGCAAATGTATTCTTGCTAATGTAACGATATGAGAGCGGCTTTAAGTGTATTTGTTAATAATAGAGAAAGATGCTCAGTAACTCTGATTTTAACTGGTAAGGAATGTCGATCTGTTTGAGGATCCAAAAGCTGTTTCGTCCAATGACACACTTTCAAGAGGGTGAAGAAAAACATGTCATATCAAAAGAGGAAATAAACAAAACTGAGACAAAATTCAAACAAATTCCTTTCAACTGAGCAATGTTGAAAATAAACACTGACATGCTAAATTATTAAAGACTCTTGCATATTCAGAGTGATAATTCCAAACGAAATAAACACACTGAGAATTGCAATAACAAAATGTGCATGAAGTGAATTGTCGAATGGAATGTAGTACAATTAAGTTTTGTATAACAAATGAACACTATTTCACTATTTTTGTGCTGCCATCAAATTCAATTAGCCACTGCATGTCATCTTCACAAGTTTTATTTCTGGTCTTGTTTGTTTCTTTGTATAAAGAGATCAGTCGTGCGCATTTGCATGACAAGTGTGTTCTTTAGAGAACATTCTGGTGCAACATTTTATTTTTGATCTTGCGTGCAGTGCCACAAGCTATGTTTACATGCACACAAAATTCCTGTATTAAAAGAAAATAGCAATTATTCTGAAAACTTTTGAGACATGTAATGACATCTCAAATTGCCGTATCCGAATCAAAGACAATGTCAGGGTTTTAAAAACAGATTCGGCGCTCTGGCATATTTGCCTGTGTATAAACCTGAATAATAGGTCATATAAATGCACACATAATATATATGTTAGGTCAGAGGCTATTTCATCCCTACAAGCCTGTTTCGCAGGTTTCTCTGCTTTTCAGGGAATTTTATTTAAATAATTTATAGAATAACATCCCCTGAAGAGCAGACAAACCTGAGAAACAGGCTTGTATGGATCAAAGAGCCTCAGTGTTTGTTCCTGACCTAATGTATATTCTGCTCTACACCGGTATTAAGCACTGTATAACGGATAAACCACAGAAACCTCGACTATATATATATATATATATATATATATATATATATATATATATATATATATATATATATATATATATATATATATATATATATATATACATATTAAGGCTGTTAAATTATTATTTTTGATTATTTAGATTTTTGACTATTACCTGTATGCACATTATTAATTTGCTAAAGAAAACCGTAACAATTTTCTCTAAAGTATTGTCTGTGTTTATTTTGAAGCCAAATTTGGCACCAAAAAAAACAGTTGGAGTCTCATCATTAATGTTTTCACTACCTAAGTAATCACTGACCATACAGCAACTCGCGCTAACTATCCACAATATAGGGAAAGAAGCATTTGCAGTCAAAATGATTTGAATGATTAATCTGTGTTTATACATAATCAATGCATTATTTTTTGTGATTTATAGAATTTATAGACTAAAATCCCCTGAAGAGCAGAGAAACCTGCGAAACAGGCTTGTAGGGATGAAATAGCCTCTGTGTTTTTTCCTGACCTAACGTATATATTTCGCTCTACCCCAGTATTAAGCACTGTAAAACGGATAAACCACAGAAACCTTGACTATATATACAGTATATATATATATATATATATATATATATATATATATATATATATGTGCTGGTACCTTGCCGTGGTGGAGAATCTTGCGTGTCTCAATGACCCTTGGAAGCTATACCGGCGGGGGATCACACCCCTGGCAGGTTTAACCATGCCGGGCAGGTTTCGGGATAGAGGCCAGACAAAAGTCAGCACCCGGTCCTCCAGGTTGGGGGTTGGGCGTGAGGTTAACAACCCCACCCCGTAAAAAAGCACCATGTTACAGAAACGACGAGAAGGAGACATTCCGGTACACTGCAGCGGAGAAGAGAGGGCGCATCCTTGGATGTATCTATGACGGGGCCGGGTGAAATCCAGCAGGAAGCCCGACCCCTGATGACCCCGATCTTCGAAACCAAAGCCAACACCAGAGTAGGTACCTGGATCGTGCCCACTGGGCGCATGGACCAGGTGCTGAAGACTATGAGGGACTATCGCCTGGACATCTTAGGCGTTAGTGAAATGAGGTGGACTGGGCAGGGGCGCCTCGTGATTGATGGAGCAACCGTTCTTTTCTCTGGGAAGCAAGACCACCATACCCATGGAGTCGGGATTATCTTTTCCAACTGTGCGGCGCAAGCGCTAGTGGGAGGGAAACCGGTGAATGAGCGCATCATCACAGCAAGGCTCTGTACTAGACATGCCAAAGTCACCATCGTGCAAATCTATGCCCCAACCGAGGCTGCCTCAGAAGAGGACAAGGATGCCTTCTACAGCCAGCTCCAAGCCGTGCTTGATGAGATCCCCAGCTACGACATCAAGATGCTGATTGGAGACCAAAATGCGAAAGTGGATGGCGACAGAAGGGGCCTCAATGCCACAGTGGGACCACACGGGTCTGCAAGCTCTACCAATGACAACAGGAGAGACTGTTGATGCTAACCAGCACCAATGGCCTCAGCATTGGCAACACGTTTTTCAAGCACAAACAGATCCATAAGATGACATGGGTTTCACCTGGGGGCGGAACCTGAAATTAGCTGGACTACATTTGCATAAACACAAGATGGCGTTCGTCACTGCTAGACGTTCGTGCACACAGGGATGCAGATGTAGGCTCAGATCACTTTCTTGTGGTGGGTAAAATCAGGCTGAAGCTGAAAAAGGTGCAAAAACTGCAGCCCAAGAGACCCTACGCAGTGGAAAAGCTTAAGAACACCAACCTGTCGAGAAGCTATCATGAGGAGTTGAGGAAGAAGCTTGAGGTACCACCACATCCTTCCATTGAGGAGCAGTGGAGTCTGTTCTCCCGTGCCATCACCCCTAGTGGGACTTTAGAAAATACTGTTACCAAGTTTTAAGCAAAAAATATTACTTATATTTTGTAAAACATTTGAACAAATATTTGTGTCTGGCATTTTAAAATTGCATTTGTGTGAAAATATTGGGGTGTTTTTAAAAGTGAGTTTAAATTATGCAAGCAAGTAATTTGCTGTGAGTAATTATGATTAATCACAATTCAAAAGTGTGATTAATCTGGTTTAAAAACTAATCATCGGACAACATAAATATACACACGGTATGTATGTATGTGTGTGTGTGTGTGTGTGTGTGTGCGCGTGTGTGTGAGTGTGAGAGTTACCACTCACACACACATAGCAGAAAGACTACTCCAAAAATAACAGCCCACTGTGAGTACTTGTTTTCTCCAGCCGGTTCCCACTGTTAACCTAATCTTTATGATTATTGAGATGGTTTCAGCAGCAGGCCACGTCTGACAGACAGCCAACGCTGTCGGGATATACGCCTTGCACACAAATCAAGTCTTCAATCAACAGGGAAGACAAGTAACAGGAGAAAAATGAGTTTTACATATTTTTCTTTTTTTGCGGTGTAAGATTAGAACAGGGATTTGGGAAGAAAAGGGATGATGACTCAGGAGACTACATAACATGTTTAGCAAAACACAAATCATAATATAATATATACATTTTAATACATTTTTACATATACACTGAATATGAGGGGTGTCAAAAAAAATATATTTTCAGATTAATTGCGATTCTTATTTGTATCCATACTTATTCAATTAAAAAATAATCAACAATCTATTTTTTTATATTTTTATTTATTTAAGTTTTCTCAGGGTTAGGGTTAGGTTTTTCTTTTTTTTTGCCACTCAGGCCAAGTGTATTGTTGTTGATGTAGATCTGCTGTACAGATTTACTTTACAAAAGAGAACTATTGGATACTTCTTTTGTAGCCTTATTTGTATTTGACTTTATTAAATGTTTGGGAAGCGTTGTTTAAAACAAAATCAGTTTTCTTTTAAGTAATATAGAACTTGATCAGAGCTGTTTATCTCTTTTATGAAGGAATGTACAGTATATATATATATATATATATATATATATATATATATATATATATATATATTATATATATATATATATATATATATATATATATATATATATATATATATATATATATATGAAATTCCCCCAGGGATCAATAAAGTACTTTATATTCTATTCTATTCAATTATATATATATATATATATATATATATATATATATATATATATATATATATATATATATATATATATATATATATATATATATATATATATATATATATATATATATATATATATATATATATATATATATATATATATATATATATATATATATATATATATATATATATATATATATATATATATATATATATATATATGTATATATATATATATATATATTAGGGCTGTGAATCTTTGGGTGTTGGGTGTCCCACGATTCGATTCACGGTCGTACTATATACATGTATATATATATATATATATATATATATATATATATATATATATATATATATATATATATATATATATATATATATATATATATATATATATATATATATACACACATAAGGTTGGAGTGCCATCCCCGGGTTGCGGAGGAGACCCTGCCCCAAGTGGAGAAGTTCAAATACCTCGGACTCTTGTTCACGAGTGAGGGAAGAGTGGATCGTGAGATCGACAGGCGAATCGGTGCGGTGTCTTCAGTAATGCGGTGAAGAAGGAGCTGAGCCGTTCCCATCCTCACCTATGGTCATGAGCTTTGGGTTATGACCGAAAGGACAAGATCACGGGTACAAGCGGCCGAAATTAGTTTCCTCCGCCGGGTGGCGGGGCTCTCCCTTAGAGATAAGGTGAGAAGCTCTGCCATCCGGGGGGAGCTCAAAGTAAAGCCGCTGCTCCTCCACATCGAGAGGAGCCAGATGAGGTGGTTCGGGCATCTGGTCAGGATGCCACCCGAACGCCTCCCTAGGGAGGTGTTTAGGGCACGTCCGATCGGTAGGAGGCCACGGGGAAGACCCAGGACACGTTGGGAAGACTATGTCTCCCGGCTAACCTGGGAACGCCTCGGGATCCCCCGGGAAGAGCTGGACGAAGTGGCTGGGGAGAGGGAAGTCTGGGTTTCCCTGCTTAGGCTGCTGCCCCCGCGACCCGACCTCGGCTAAGCGGAAGAAGATGGATGGATGGATGGATATACATTACCGTTCACAATTTTGTGGAATAGCCTTCATTTCTAAGAACAAGAATAGACTGTCGAGTTTCAGATGAAAGTTCTCTTTTTCTGTCCATTTTGAGCGTTTAATTGACCCCACAAATGTGATGCTCCAGAAACTCAATCTGCTCAAAGGAAGGTCAGTTTTGTAGCTTCTGTAACGAGCTAAACTGTTTTCAGATGTGTGAACATGATTGCACAGGGGTTTTCTAATCATCATTTAGCCTTCTGAGCCAATGAGCAAACACATTGTACCATTAGAACGCTGGAGTGATAGTTGCTGGAAATGGGCCTCTATACACCTATGTAGATATTGCACCAAAAACCAGACATTTGCAGCTAGAATAGTCATTTACCACATTAGAAATGTATAGAGTGTATTTCTTTAAAGTTAAGACTAGTTTAAAGTTATCTTCATTGAAAAGTACAGTGCTTTTCCTTCAAAAATAAGGACATTTCAATGTGACCCCAAACTTTTGAATGGTAGTATATACATGTATATATATATATATATATATATATATATATATATATATATATATATATATATATATATATATATATATATATATATATATATATATATATATATATATATATATATATATTGGCCAAACAAAAGGGCACAGTTTTCTGTCAGAAGATTTTAGCAATTTACAATTGTATTTATTGTTTTTCTATTGGAATAAGAAAACAAAAAAAAGAACAGGAAAAAAAAGCCACAACTGATCGTGCCACACAGAAAAAAGTGGACAAATGTAAATTGTTGGCACCCTGTCAAAATTATAAGGAATATCTGTATTGCAAGCATGCAATGCCCCTGTAATTTGTAATTAAACTCACCTATGGAAAGTAAAATTAGAAATCAAACTTGCAGCCACTTAATTTGGGGAAAGGTGACTCAAACTTTGAGTTGAGACCTGCCAAAAGAAAGCTGGGCCAACATTCCAGCAAATGTATATTTTAAAAAAAAGACATACAAACGTGTTGATGGTTACAGAAAGTGATTCATTTGAGTTATTTTTCCCAAAGATTTCATTTAGATTTTTAAGAGGGATCCCCATTAGCTGGTTGCCACAACAACCCACTAGTCTTCCTGGGGTCCACAAACTCAATACAAGTAAAAGCATGTAATTATAACTACACAATACAGACAAAAATAAAAATAATTCCCAAAAAGTGCACTTCAAATATCAAGTTGATATATATATATATATATATATATATATATATATATATATATATATATATATATATATATATATATATATATATATATATATATACAATTTATTTTTTTAGTACAAAAAACTAAGGAAATATAATAAAGCTGTATTTAATTGCAGCATAGCCAGTGGAGCTATATGATACATGTTTGTTCTTACTAATTATGTTCAGCAGTGGGGTGAGCTCTGTGTTTGCTTATCTCTGAGAGTCCACATGAGGTGTCACAATTAAAGAATTTCTGCCCAGGGCCAGTGACCTCGGAGGCCTGTTAAGCAAAAACCAACTCTGCAGGAAATCACTGAAGATGGCTTCATGTAGACAGACAATACTCCTCCCTCTCACGCTTTGAAAAAAGCACAAAACAAAATCCACAAAAACAAACGGTAGACTGAGCTAAAACTTAAAAAAAAAGCTGATCAGGTTATTAGCAGCTCACGCTGGGAAAAAAAGGGGGAGGCATAGAGCGAAGATCAGTAGCAGATGTTAGCAGGTACGCTTAAATAGTTTTATGTTACAAAAAACCTCGGTCAGAATGCAAAACTAATATTGTTAGCAGCCTTGTGTGTGTCTGCTTGCTTATATAGTTGAGCCCCTGGCTTGTTATCATGGTGTTCATAACTTCAGCAAATTAAAGACAATAAATGAAAAACTAGAAGAATATTACATTACGTTTCCACTTTGTGTACACTTTAATAGGTACATTAACACTCGCCAGGTCCACTACGGGAGTAGTTTGGAAAATCAAATTAGTTTTTTGTCAGTTTTGTTTGCCACCGCTCAATATGCAATATACAGAGGCTATTAGATTGTTATTTTCTGTTCCTGAATTTTTGCACTGGAGACAGTTTCAAACTAAGTATTTGGGTTGGCCCAACAAATGAGACATTTTATTGAAAATGTTCTTTTTAGTTATACTAAACAAAAATATAAATGCAACATATTTGTTTTTGCTCCCATTATTCATGAGTTGAACTCAAAGATATATATGTATATATATATATATATATATATATATATATATATATATATATATATATATATATATATATATATATATATATATACTGTATATTTATATCAATACAGTTGTAGTCAAAAATTTACATACACTTGTAAAGAACAAGAACAACATTTCCAATAATTTCTACGACTCTTATATTTTTGTGATAGAGTGATTGGAGCACATACTTGTTGGTCACAAAAAACATTCATGAAGTTTGGTTCTTTTATACATTTATTTTGGGTCTACTGAAAATGGGACCAAATCTGCTGGGTCAAAAGTATACATACAGCAGTGTTAATATTTGGTTACATGTCCCTTGGCAAGTTTCACTGCAATAAGGCGCTTTTGGTAGCCATCCACAAGCTTCTGGCAAGCTTCTGGTTGAATTTTTGACCACTCCTCTTGACAAAATTGGTGCAGTTCAGCTAAAAATTTTTTATTTTTTTTAGATGGACTTGTTTCTTCAGCATTATGTCCACTGCCCACAATGAGGTGCTTGGAGTCACACGCTCAATAATGTTTTATTTTCCACGTAAGCTACGTATTTCAGGCAACTTGTGGACTGTGAAATACTGTAACTTCACCCTCTCACCCAGTTTCTTCACCCATCACGCTATCTAAAGATCAGGGCCGGCCCCTGGCATAAACACTATGCAGTTGCTTAGGGCCACATTATAATGGTGACCTGTCACCTAAGTAGCTGATCATCAATGTGGTTGTCGTGCTCTGCAGGTGTTTGCTTGTTCTGCCTTGATGGACTGACTTGCCTCATGAGTCATCATGTACTTTGTAATTGTTTTAGTTTGGTTCAGCAGCATTGTTGCTGCGTCCATTTATAAGCCCATAGAGATATTTGCTACTTTATTGTCATCATTGTGGCAGAGTTACGACCGTATTTCTGAAATTTAAGTTTTTATTTTGGCTAAATCTTTTCCCTTAAAGATATAGAGTTTAAAAAGCATTTGCTCTTTCATAGTTTGCACATGTATTGTGTTGTGTTATTTGAATTTGCTTCACTGCGACATGGAGACAGCAAATACTTTTTTTTTCTTTTCCTTTTTGGTCCGATCAACCTATTTGTTTAAGTTTTTCATTTAGACTTTGGACATCATCTGGAAAATATACACATTACTATCAAACATATCGGATTGAACTGAATTGTTGCAGTCAATGTAGTCTTTTTGTTTATTAGTCATATGTGATTATTCATAGTAAATACAAATCTTTACGTACCTTGTAAAACATGATTACATTATTTCTTAATATCTAATTATAAACGCATAGTACTTGAACTGCATTTTTTTGTCTTACGCACACACTGTCAAATTACTTCTGGTCACCAAGAGTAATACACTAAACCAGGGGTCTGCATCCTATACTATCAAAAGAGACATTTTGCTGCCTTTTTCACTAAAGAAAAATAGAACAGAGCCACAAAACGTAACACAGCTTCTAAACTTTAAAAAGTTTATCTGTTTTATTTTTTATTTTACAGGAAAAGCAATCTCTCCATGTGAAATGTAACTATTTTTATTTTATTTTTTTGGAACGTATACATGGTTAGTTTATCCAAGGGGTTGCACACTCGAGAAGCTGAACTGAACACAATGGCTTCCAGTTTATTTTACTTGCCTGTCTTGCACCTCAGAACTCAGCCTGTGCACATTCACAGCCTCACAGACAGTCGGAAATTATAGAACTCTTTTTAAACATGCAAACTTTTCTCACTCCAGGGTTGAAAATATCTAAGGGGGCCACAACAAGGAGGCAGAAGAGCTGCATGTGGCTCCAGTGCCGCGGGTTGCAGACCCCTGCACTAAACCCCCGTTTATATGAATTGGTTCCAGGCCTGGCCGTGGTAGATTAATTTCTGCGAAATACGAATTATTATACATTGAAAATGTTCATAGCTCGAGCATAAAATAACATGGTTCCGGCTTTCAAAATACAGTTTTTAACATTAAAAAAGCCCTCTAGACATTAAATAGCAACGACATAGTCACGTTTACAAGCCCCAAACTTATAGGGATGAATGTATTACAATACTCACTAGTGTCCAGTCAGCTGAAGCCTCTAGCATGTTACTCGAGTAATATTGAAGACCTAAATGGGGCCATGAACAAATTTTGTTTGGGGCGAAAAAAAAAAGCCTAGGGTCCGTAATTGTAATTTATCGCATGTTTCTACACAGAACCACCAAACATGCCAAAAGCTAAGCACAGCTTCAGGATTATTGGTGCACAATTTTAAAGCATGTCACAATTAAATATTAGTGCTGCCAAATGCTATTTTTAAAATTTAGAATTTGGATTAATCAGGATTAAACACAGGTCATTGCTCGCTTGCATGATTAAAAATATTTTAAAAATAGACCCCAATATTTGGACACAAATGCAATATTGTCAGGGCCCATACGGGAACAAGTTTTAATCGAATGCATGCTATTTATTTGTTTAAAACTTGGTAACAATTAATTTATTTACCTGTGAACACATGGGTCGCAGTGTCCTCACTCATCTTTACACTGACGTCATATGCATTGATCTGATCACTCACCCTGCAACAACCTGCTAACCAATTGCTGTTAAGGTGCAGTAAAGGGGCATGTACAGTCAAAATGAATGGGGTGATTATAGCCTCGTAAATACATGAATAATGTAATATTTTTGTGATTATTCACATGAGTTAATTTATTATTTTTGACAGCTCGAAAAAATATCCATTTAAAATGTATTGTTCAAAAATTGTATTCGTAAAGGCATAATTTGTATTTTGCTGTTTGTATTGGAAGTCGTCGCAGTGCATTGATTTAAACAGTTCACATTGTTCAGTACAGCTTCAACATCACAGAGTGGTTTGTCACTGACAGGACTCAGCTTGCATTAACCAAAGTTGAACATCATTCAAGAGCTTGCGGTGACCTACTGAGAAGCGTACATGAGTAAATGTGTAGCAATGCAGCACCTATTAATGTTACGCCCTTAGGCAAATACCTTTTGCTTAAGCTCCACGCCTGGGAGCATTTTGTTTTATTACCTTCCAGGATAAGTTGTGAGTGAAGAGAGGGGGTGGATTGTCTGGGAAAAAAAGAGAAAGGGAGCTTTGAGTACCTGGGGAATTTAAATATTCCGGTTCATCATACCAATGTCTTAGTTCTTGGTGCTCCTGTCTGTGGGGGGCACATCATTAAAAGGGTTTTCGAATTGAGCCTAGAAGAAACGGGAGTTCAAGTGCAAATTAATTTCAGGTTACCACAACAAAGACAAGCAATACTTGACGAGGGACACCAGCAAATTGTTCTTGAAGGTCTTTTTGACCGACGCATGCTGAAATACACACACAAGTCATAGACTTTGTGAACTCACGTATACTGCTCAAGCAGTGTGCACACTTACCTGGTACAGAACTAAGCTCCCCATCCCTCCCTTGTTGCTCTACCGCTTCCCAATGTCTCCTCTCTTTCAGATGTCTCGCTCATTACCAGTCCTATGACCAGTGGAGCACTGTAAGCCTCATTAAGGCAGCCTGAAAGCATGACTGAACCTCTGACTTGAAAAGTCAAAGTAGAGGAGGAGCAGGTGGTGGTGTTGCTGCTGGGGGGTGGAGGGGGGGGGGGGGGGTACTGTAAGTGATGAAGAGTCATCCTGGCCTGGCATTGTAACACAAGGTCAACGGTAGGAAAAAGTCAGTCGTTGGATCTTTTCATCAGGGTAATTTTCGAGATAAAGTCACAATCTAACATCAACAAGGCTTAAATGGGGGTAGAACGGTTGGTGATGTAGGAGGGTTAAGAGCATCTTTTATGTACTTGAGCAGTTTGACTTATCTAACTCATTTGAAAAGACTAGATATTTCGGTTTTGTTTTGCTAAACTTATTCAAATAATGTTGATAATTATGACTGGGGGATAAAAGTGATATTATCACTCGTCAATGTGATTTAGCTGCTGAACTACAATATATACTCTATGGCAGACCTGGGCATTGTGCGGCCCGCGGGCCGCATCCGGCCCTTTGTACGTCCCTGTCCGGCCCGCGTGAGGCCAATTATAAATTACAAAATACATTTTAAAAAGCATCTATTTCGAGTGTGCAATACAACGGTGCTGCTTTTGTTTTGAAAAGCGTTATTTGTATTACTTTCGTGTGGACGTATGCTCGTGCGCGCAGCGGCAATCTCAAATTACAAAATACATTTAAAAAAACATCTTTGTCGTGCGTGCAATACAACTGTGCTGCTTTTATTTTGAAAAGTGTTATATGTGCGTATGTCCTGTGAGGGAAGGCGCACAGCGACAAGTGATGCCCGGTTATCCCCGAGACGCTAAAAAGAGAAAAGTTGATGACGAATGGCGTGTTTTAAAAAAGACATGGACTGCCAAGTAAAGGTAAAGCTGTGTGCTTATTTGTGGTACACACGTTGCTGTGTTTAAAGAATATAGTGTAACGACCTGCTGAAGTAAGATCTTGTCTTCTTGAGTTGCGTAAATGAGGAGTGAGGAGACGTGCTTGTGGAAGGAACGAGATATGTTGAGCTGTGTTAGTATAGCTTGCTCAATAAAAGTTTAAAAAGAGCGTCAGACTTGATGTGCACTTCTTCTGGACTCTACAATTGGTGGCAGAAGTAAAACTTTGCGCATACTGCACTGTTTGTGTGCTACGTCATCGGGAGGTACGTGCCACGTGAGGAGCTCGCCGCAAGAGAGAGAGAGAGAGAGAGAGAGAGAGAGAGAGAGAGAGCGTTTACAGGTGCAGCCATGCTGCTTGCCACAGGGGGAATTCCGCCCTCAATGAAGACTCCCAGGTTTGATGGCAAGGCGAACTGGGAGGCATTTCATCCCACTTCTGACATCAATTGTAGCGTCCAGAAGAAGTGCACACCAAGTCTGATACACTTTTTAAACTTTTATTGAGCATGCTATACTAACACAGCTCAACTTATCTCGTTCTTTCCAAAAGGAAAACCAATCCTCACTCCTCATTTCCGCAACAGCAACGCTTACTCCTTCTTCGCCAATCACCTTACAGGCGTGCTACGTTCACAACGTTTTCTTATCTGGTTAAATAAAGGTTCTACAACAAAGAGGATGCAGGATAAAGTGACAGAAATTGACATTTTGGTATTGTAATATACATCAGGAAGTGTTGTGTAAGAAAGTGTTAAAAACAAAACCATCAAAAGCCATCTGCTTTTGTATAAAGATAAGTTAGGTTAAATGAAAATATTGTTATTATTATTATCTATCTTACGGTATATCAAAAATAATTTGAGCAAAATTTAATTGAAATATTGTCAGTGTGGCCCTCCAGCAGTGCTCGGGTTGCTCATGCGGCCCCCGGTAAAAATTAATTGCCCACCCCTGCTCTATGGTCTGATGGATGGAACGAAGTCTGACCAATTTTTTTTCTAGAAAAATACACTTTTACATTGACATCAGCATATCACGCAATACCTTATTAATGAGCATAAAAATATTTATAATTTGTCTTTTTATTGACCTTTTTTACAAGAGTTATTCGAAAGAAAGAACACGTTTTAAAATGTGTGTTAAGTGGAAAAAAAGGACTCATAGTACAAGTTAGCATAGTATTCTGCAACTTTAGAGTGTTTTTTAAGAAAATAGCTGTTTTGCTTTAAGTTGCATGCACAAATTTGAGTTACAAGCATCTCCACCATTAGTTGGTGTGGCAAATGCCACAGTGAACCCCGCAAGATCCGCCCCAAATAATATTTATTTCTAACTTATGGCCAGAGACATAACTTTTTTTTATCTTCTCAGTGAAGGAAGGACAAGATATGGACACAAGGTGCAAGAAAATGATTGTGTTCAATTTTTGGTGATGACTTTACATGCTTGACCTTGAGAGAGGTCGGTGTTCTGCTTGTCTGGATTCATTGGATACTATTTAGAGGAATGTCATAATTTGTTAGTTTGAACAATATTGTAAATATTTATTTTGGCGATACGGACAAGAGCATTACTCCAAACTCTTTATAAATATTTCGATGTTAACAATGCCAGTGTGTGTGTGTGTGTGTGTGTGCGTGTGTGTGGTATTACTGTCAAACAATTAAAATGTGTAATCAGATTAATCACAGGGTTGTTGTAGAAACATTTTGATTAATCACGATTAAATATCGCACTCAAGGAAGAAGGGACTACTATACTCGTAGCGTAACGTATTTCTAAACATTTATCCACATTTGTGTGGACCTGATACTCATTTTGTGTTACAAATGTGAAGTTTTAAGAGGGACATGTTTTCTTTAAAAAAAAGGCCTTCCTGCAGAGTGTGCATTATACATTATACTTTGTCAGTCGATTGTTCCTTGTTCTTTTTGTATGAACATTTCTCATCGAGAGGGCTAACATATTGTTTGAGGTCTTCCATATTGACTTTTTTGCTACTGCAAACGGTAACACTACTTGACAAACTGACCGAAATGCGTTGCCAAAAACTTTTTAGGGATTTTGAGTCAATTAATTGAGGCAAAACTCTAAATAATAACAATGATGGATTAACTAAGTCAATCCCAATAATTTTGAAAGCCCTAACATTCAATAAACAATACCATTGAAAGTTATCCATCCATTCATTTTCTACCGCTTGTCCCTTTTGGGGTCGCGGGGGGTGCTGGAGCCTATCTCAGCTGCATTCGGGCGGAAGGCGGGGTACACCCTGAACAAGTCGCCACCTTATCACAGGGCCATTGAAAGTTATATAAAATATAAATTAGAGTGACGTATACTGTATATTACCATTGGCAACATTGTACACACTGCTGAATCTGGTATCCAATATAAGAGTCTGTAAATAAATCAATCCTTTTACAAAAATACAAATATTTACTTTACAGCATGCGTGGTGATTTACAGTAATATAATGATGTGCATGTGTACTGCAGACAT
Organism: Entelurus aequoreus; assembly: GCF_033978785.1. Taxonomy (NCBI): domain Eukaryota; kingdom Metazoa; phylum Chordata; class Actinopteri; order Syngnathiformes; family Syngnathidae; genus Entelurus; species Entelurus aequoreus. The sequence goes on along the minus strand of NC_084741.1, from coordinate 46,459,164 downwards.
TTTTCTACACAGTGACAGGCTGGTGCATGTGTGTTTAGTTCCAGCCTCTTTACCATCATTGCTGCTCCCCAACCACAACATTTAAACACACTCACCACGCCTCCATAAACCTCCCATTCCTCCATGCTGTGAAAAGTGTTTATCCACACTTTTGTCAACCTGGCTCCAGCCCACGTCTTCTTCAATCCACAACCCCCCCCCCCCCCCCCCCTTCATTCCCCCTCTCCTCTTCAAGTCTTTCTTTTTGCTTCTCTTCCTCTCTCATACCCCACCCTGACATCACTCCTTCCCTCCCCTCTGCCTTCCTTCCTCTTGCACCCTTCACTTATTTCCCCTTCTAGCGATCTATCAATGCACCCTGTGTAGAACCATTTTTCCTATCCTGTAAGCTTCTCCTCAGGGAAGTTGGTATGGAGTCGCATCCAATAGCTCCAAACGCTGAGGGAGGGGGGTGGCAAGCCTCATTAGATTCTCATTACTTTTGCAAACTGAAAGCAAGATTAGTTTTCCCTTTATTGTCCCTTTTCACCCTTTTTGCCTCTCTCTCAACATCTCTCTTCTTTTAAACAAGTGCTTTGCATTGCATCCTGATTGGCTTAGCTCTGAGAATTAAAGATTGGTTTCAATTAAAAAAAGGCAAAAATCTTAATCATTCCAAAAAATGACCCCTTTGAGTTAAACATGCCTTTCATTGCACATCACCTTCGCAACTTAACAGTTATTTTTAATTGTTTTTGTCATTATGATTCCCAGTTTGTTGTTGTATGGTTATTGTTGACACCTCTGGTTGTAAATCTCTGCATGTCAACTTATCCATGCAAATGCACCCAAGGGAGCCACTCTATCCTCTGTTTAAGTGTGTGCTTGAACTCTCATGAGGGGCCCCCCGTCTACCACCCCCACCTCATTCCCCAACAACACCTTCCCCTCCCCATCATCTTAATACACGGCGCTGCTCGTCAACACAAAGCCACTGTTGATGCTAAGTGCATTAGCACATTTTCAAAACAATGCACTGAAAAAACAGCACATCTCCATAAGTACAAACACCCAGGGGAAATCAGTCATTACCAACGCTCATCACTGATAAAGCCATAAAATAAAAGGATTTGAGAAATTTAATTGGTACTTTTTTTGTTTGTTTTTGTCTTGGTGGTAGTGCAATATGTAAGCATGTCTGTGCATTTTAGGGGAGTAAATTCGATTTTAAATCTAAGTAAACGGTATTACAGTGGAAAAAACTACCGTATTTAGTAACACACCACCATGACAGACGGCAGCTTCACATGAATGCAGCAGCAGGTTTAGTTGACAAAACCCCGTAGCTCGAGAGCTAAAGTGGTCCCAATGCAGGTATTAAAGATGAAGTGATGTATTTACTCTTTTATGTGGTCTCCCCTTGTGTGTTCTCTTTAAATGCTGACGAACAAAATAACATTTTTGTTATATGCCCCGACTTTACTAGTGCTAACTATATAGTGATATATTTATTGTTACATAATGGCAAGAACATGTGTTGAGATTAGAAGTAATGCATCGCCAATACAACTATTATAAAGAATTAATAGCGCTCCTACGATAGGTTGTAGTTTGCAGGGATTTTTTACATGGCATTGCCTCAGAAGTTTCTTTCTACTTTCCTTAGTAATCTAAACATTCTGAATTTTTAACCAGCTTCATTATTGCACATCATGTTATTATGCAAGTGCACTTAAAGAAGTGTGTAATTCTCTATGTGCCGAAAAGATAAACCACATACAGTCGTGGTCAAAAGTTTACATACACTTGTAAAGAACATAATGCAGGGGTGTCCAAACTTTTTCCACTGAGGGCAGCACACTGAAAAATCAAAGCAAGCGGGGCCATTTTGATATTTTTTATTTTAAAAACCAATACAATAAATGTATAAAAACATATACATTTAGGCCGCCATTCAGGCCTGATCCCGGTGAACCCAAAGAGTTTTGGTCAAAAAAATATAAAAAATGTGTCATTATTTAGTATTATTATTATTATTATTATTATTATTATTATTATTCAAAGTTTAAATCTCTAGATCAACATTAGGTCTATCTGTCAAAAAAACGTTTTTAAACATTTAAGTTGTATGCCCTTTTTGTCAAAGAAAACCCAGGATTTTTATGGAAAACAACCCACCAAATATTTTCATCCATCCATCCATCCATCTTCAACCGCTTATCCGGAATCGGGTCGCGGGGACAGCAGCTCCAGCAAAGACCCGCAGACTTCCCTCTCCAGAGCAACATTTGCGACTTCCTCCTGGGGAATCCCGAAGCGTTCCCAGGCCAGAGAGGAGATGTAATCCCCCCATCTGGTCCTTGGCCCCAATTAAATTTTAAAGTAGAATATTTGAGATTATAAAATAATTGGAGCCTTAAAAAGGTCAATAACTCATAACAACATTGACATTTTTTGAGCAATGACACACTACTGATTACTTTTAGCACAATAATCTTGAGATCAGCTTCAGATCCGTCCGTCAATTCTAAGTTTTATTGTTGTTTATGTTTTTTGTTTGTTCGTTTTAGGCCCTTCTTTTAAAAAACAAATGCTCAGTTTTTTATATGGCAAACACAAAATATGCAACATTTTCCCCAAAGAATATCTCAAAGTGGAATATTTAATGTGACGTAATTGGAGCCTTAAATAGGTCAATAATTCATAATGACGTTGATTTTGATAAAATATTATTTTTTAAAGAAAGAAACAGCCTACATGGCAGCTTTGTGTTATTAGAGTAATCATTGCAACATTTTCATGTTACATTTCACCTGTTTGCTCTTTTATACCACGTTTGTTTGGGGTTTTTTTATCGTATGTTTAGAATGTGTCGTGGGGCCGTTAAAAAATGACCTGCGGGCCGCAAATGGCCCCCGGGGCGCATTTTGGACACCCCTGACATAATGTCATGGAGTTTCTAATAATTTCTACAACTCTTATTTTTTTGTGATAGAGGGATTGGAGCACATACTTGTTTGTCACAAAAAACATTCATGAAGTTTGGTTCTTTTATGAATTTATTATGGGTCTATTGAAAATGTGACCAAATCTGCTGGGTCAAAAGTATACATACAGCAATGTTAATATTTGGTTACATGTCCCTTGGCAAGTTTCACTGCAATAAGGCGCTTTTGGTAGACATCCACAAGCTTCTGGCAAGCTTCTGATTGAATTTTTGACCACTCCTCTTGACAAAATTGGTGCAGTTTAGCTAAATTTGTTGGTTTTCTGACATGGGCTTGTTTCTTCAGCATTGTCCACACATTTAAGTCAGGACTTTGTGAAGGCCATTTTAAAACCTTAATTCTAGCCTGATTTAGCCATTCCTTTACCACTTTTGACGTGTGTTTGGGATCATTGTCCTGTTGGAACACCCAACTGCGCCCAAGACCCAACCTCCGGGCTGATGATTTTAGGTTGTCCTGAAGAATTTGGAGGTAATCCTCCTTTTTCATTGTCCCATTTACTCTCTGTAAAGCACCAGTTCCATTGGCAGCAAAACAGACCCAGAGCATAATACTATTACCACCATGCCTGACGGTAGGAAAGGTGTTCCTGGGATTAAAGGCCTCACCTTTTCCCCTCCAAACATATTGCTGGGTATGGGGATGATATTCACTGAATCCAAAAAATAAACAATCAAAAACATGACCAAGTGTGTCGCCAACTTTGCAAAGCAATTTGAGCGTATCACTGCGAGTCTGCACCACAATGAAGCAAAATGAGTGTCACGTCAGCAAAGAATGCTGAAATAATATCTAAACGGCAGACATTCATTCAGAAAATTATTGAAAAGCTACGGATGGTGTGTTTGACGGAGAATTAGCTGAAAGGCCATACATTAGAAATCCACTCTCCAAGGTAAGAGATGTACATTATTATTACAATATTTCATAAAACTAGTGTAATTGTTGTGTGGTATTTTTTTTTTGTATGGGGTTTATACAATGTTTTTTATCGAAAAGTTGCTTTTCTTTCTAAAAGGCATGTTACATGTTAAAATGGTCCTGTTTTTGGCAGGACTAGCACCATCAATGCTAGCACCAACTAGTGTTTATTTGTTTTTAATGGGAGACGTTGAGGTGTTTTGAGTTAAGAGCTCCGTCACAGAAACAATTAAGCTTGTACATTGATGTACTACTGTATGTGTTAAGGAACAAAATGTGAGATAATGACATAATTTTGTTTTTATTCCTCGATACACCTTGAAATAAATAAAACATTTCATGAAATTGAGCTTAATCATTGTGAGAACATTTACACATCACCCACTCACAGCTTCAATTCAACTGATGCATGCCTAAATAATTCTAGATAGATACCTTCTTCAAGCTCCAAGCTGCATAGTTGCATCAGAAACTGGTGGTTTCAAGCTTTGGAACTTTTGATAACATCCTACTTCACTGCAGCGAGATAAAATCGAGTATAAAACAGGATACAATGAAAATTGTGAAGCCTAATTTTTCAGTTGACTTGCTGTTGCTATGATAACTGCTACCTATCCACATTTCCAATATGGCCACATCATGCACACACGGACAAAAAAGTAAGAGAATTCAAAGCAAAAAAATGGACAAAAGCTAAATGAAGAGAATAAACATCAATCAGAGAGTGAAAGAAAGAAACAAGTCACAATACACGTTTAAACATCTTGACTGAACAGATACAGCTGGTGGATGAAATGGTAAATTGGTTAAATTGGGTTTGGGTTCTTTGTAGAGTATCAGAATAGGATTATCCTTTTACAGTTCAAGGCCACCTTTCACTTGCTGTCCCGTAATCCCTTGTGGGTCACCGCATACACACAAACATAGAACTACATCAGCTACACTGGAACAGTTGAGTGTTCAGACCATGGTTAAAGGGAGTGTTGTGTTGCTTGAGAATATGCAGATGTGTAGTACCAATGGTGATTTCTAAGTATTTTTCAAGCACAACTGTACAAAAAAATAATAATAATAATGATAAAATCCAGGGATTTCCCACAGTGGGTAGGTACTACATGATTTATTTTTCTATCATTTCCCTTGAACCGAAATAACAACTGAAGCCTGGTATGACCAGTTACAATAATATCATCCAATTTACTTGCTAGATTACAATGTCATGTATAAAAAAGTCCATCACTCTGAAAAAAACAACAAATCGTTTTTCTTTTGAATCTCTATTCCAGTTGTATCTCTTTGAACACCCACAGGGATCCTGATTGGACCCATATGCTGGGGTCAACCCTAAACGGGCTGTGCCCCAACGTAGTGGTGCCTTGTTAACACATTAGAGTGCATGTTGGACAAATAAAAAGCAAATGCAAGAATAAACATGTTAAATTGTAGATGCTTTAGTTCAGGAATGTGTTGGTGCAAACTCTTCAATATGAAATAAAATAGATAATAGTGTGCATATAGTTTTTCCACTATATATCTTTTGTATAGCGCAAACTTTTTTATGGGGTGATAAACAGAGGAGGGGAGTGTTCCTCCATATTTATATCAGTGCCTGGAACCCACCGAACCACAGCCTATCTTCAACAAATGAAGAGAGAGGGCCCTGTGATTAATGAAGTGGCCCACGATAGCAAACTGACTCTGATAACGGTTTCTCTTGCAAATAATAAATTACAACTCTTAAAAAAAAAAAATCTTGCTTGGTGGTATGAGACTTCCCATGGAGCGTATTAGAGGGTGAAAATGGGAGGAAGAGGGATGTTTTAAGGTGATTAAAGAGCATTGTGGGGGTCGATAAAAGGAGATAGAAAATGGGGAGGAAGACCCTGTTGTTGAAACATGGTTAATATAGGTAAATAATGAATAAAGTCACCAAGGGTAAAAGAAGAGGTAAAGAAAGGGGGGCTTCTTTTAACATTACTTTTCAGCATTCACATTTGCCACTGCTTGTTCTGTCCAACATACAGCACAAGTTGGTTGATGTAAACAAACAATTACAGGGCTTAATTTGTGAAACATAAAATTCCATTTAATGGCATTGCCGTTTTAGGAACAATTATTTGAATGGTTGCATTAAGGATCACAATCTTGCAGTATCATACACTTGAAAGTGGACATTAGAGGTACTTCATTAAAGGGGACTTATTATTTTCATCTCTTCTGACTTGTAGATGCTGTTACAATGTTGAACACCTGCGTCAATCAATGCCAAAGCATCAATTCATAAGGTTCATGCATTTGGGTGTGAACCTGCACACATATTGTGCAGTCTGACTCGGTGTGATGTCGCAGCAAGGTGGACATACTTATTTGGACATTAAGGCTATCAGCCAGAGAGGGACAAGTTTACACCAATGCATATAAAAAGATATTAATTAGACCACAAATAAGTGTTTTAAATGTAGATGGAAATAATCATAGGTCCCCTTATTAACACTCTCTCTAATTTTACGCTGATTTTTCCCTTATCAGTACTTGTCAATCATGAATTATTTTGCTTTAGAAGCATCACGTCCAACAAAAAACAAACTCTTCTGTGATTTAGGATCGCAATCTACCATTTGTCTTCCCCGCTTGAGTTATCAGCTCAGGGGAATCCTTTTTACACCCAGTCACACCTGCATTTCCCCTCATGGAACATAACTTTTTGAAAAAGTCTCATTCTGGTTGAACAACCAGCAAGGCCTCAAACAATGCAATTACACATCATAAAATATGAGCAGTTCATATGTTAAGTCAAATATGGTATATCAGGAATGCAAACAGGTTTTACTGACACATTGTATTTGTGACATTTTATTGTGCTTCCAGGGAGATTTTATATTGGATGATTTGGGGGTGAAAGCATATTCAGGAACATTACGAGTTAAAGAGGCCAATACAATAAAAGCGCATACTGTAGAAACCAGTGATGTGTGGTGAGGTTCATGGCTGGTAAAGCACTAACAAACTTAAAATGATTGTGCTCTTTTTAATGTTAAAAGGGCTGTTTGCAACTGGCTGAGAGTTATATTTGTTAAACCAAAAAAGGTAACAAGATCACTACCATTTGTAGTTTCACGGAGCATATATATATATATATATATATATATATATATATATATATATATATATATATATATATATATATATATATATATACACAAACTTTGTATATATATATATACTCTTATTTTTTTGTGATCGAGTGATTGGACATACTTGTGCTCCAATCAAAGAACATTCATGAAGTTTGGTTATTTTATGAATTTATTATGGGTCTACTGAAAATGTGACCAAATCTGCTGGGTCAAAAGTATACATACAGCAACATACATTATCAATTTTGGTGATGTAGAAAAGTTACAATCAAATCAAATTAGCTTCATGGCATGGCCTCTTAACTTCATCTGAGTGATTATGTTGACTTCTCTGAGCCCATTTAAATAGGGCTCATGTGATGCGGTCATTAGACTCGGTTACAAACGCGACAATGGGAAAGTCAAAGGAACTCGGCACAGATCTGAAAAAAACGAATCATTGACAAGTCCATGTCAGAAAACCATAAAATTTAGCTGAACTTCACCAATTTTGTCAAGAGGAGTGGTCAAAAATCCAACCAGAAGCTTGCCAGAAGCTTGTGGATGGCTACCTAAAGCGCCTTATTGCAGTGAAACTTGCCAAGGGACATGGAACCAAATATTAACATTGCTGTATGTATACTTTTGACCCAGCAGATTTGGTCACATTTTCAGTAGACCCATAATCAATTCATAAAAGAACCAAACTTCATGAATGTTTTTTGTGACAAACAAGTATCTAAACTGTGCTAAATCGCTATTAGCTGAATACACACAAACTAATGTGTGTGGTGTGTGTGTTACGTACGAACAAAGTTTACGTCATTACGTTCAAAAAGTTGGAAGAGGGCCGGGTATAATGCTTAAAATACTCTGGAAAGTTAGTGCCCTCTTTGAATCTGCAACATTTTCAAATACTTTACATTTATTTATTTTCATATATTTAAAAAAAAGCTGAAGTATATGCACTTATCCGTCGCCACAAAAACTTACTTTGTTGTAACTGTATGATCACCATCTGTTTGGTTGAGCTTGGATATATGTTTGTATAATGCTCCATTTTGGCAGTTAGTTTTATACAATAGAGTAATAAAATATATGTCCTTTGATTTTGATTTGACACATGGCGCTGGTGCTGCTGTTTGTGTATTTCAAGCAAGTAAAAAAAAAAAAATCCTGCCGCTGGTTTTTCCTTTCAAGAAAGACCACAGGGATAAGTACCTACCGGCTCTCGTACGCCCCCACCTTTTCATGGTGGATCAGAGTACTACTGTGCCCTTCTGTGTATGATTTATCTTATTTTGTTGTCCAATTCACATGAATAACATTGTCACACTTACATTAAATGCGTTACACAGGCTGTTCAAATGCATAGTAAAGGCAGGGCAGTGGCAGCCTCATGTCAGGTTTCTGTCCTTATCAGAACATTTGCAAGTTTAGGGATTTTTAATTGGGAAAAAGTTCAAAACAATTTGATTCATACAAGAACTACATTCATAACACATTTGAATGGAGAACTAATAACATGTATTTCATGTTATTTTTATATTTTTCTTTGCCTGCCTTCCTTGACCTCTTGTCTCTGGTAGAAACATCTGGTAATTCGCACACTAGAGCATTTTTTAGTTTGCACAAACCTGTAATTATGTTTGTTGTATTCAAACATCCCATTGCAAATTGTTTACATTGTATTATTTCATATTATCTCTCCTGGTAAGGAAACATATTGTTTTGATTACATTGCATAACAATAAAGTAAGTACGTCTGGTTACAGTGCAATATTTGCATGACTGTGTTTATGTGAGAGACAGTTATGAAGATATCTGGGTCTTGTAGACCCACAGAAACTGCCCCGGATGTCTCGAGTACCTCTGCATGTGTTTATGTCTGTCTGTCTGTAAAGCAATGTGTAAAATATGAAAGGAGGATGGAACTCGTTTTGTATAGGTGTGTAGTTTTCAGTAATGCAAAATGCCCCACAAGTAAAATACAAAAATATTCAATTTTTACTCAAACTATTACCTCAATTCTACCATTATATCCCCAGCAGATACATGTTGACAATGATTGCCTTACAACGCAAGACACATATTTCATGTAACATTTACCGAAAAAAAAGAGTATGGTCTGAGTTACAGCACTGGAGATTATAAATAGAAAGGTGAAGACAGGACCCCCGAGGGAGAATAAAAGCAAACAAACTTGATGGAATGAACTAATTTTACACAACAATTGTCAAATGAAAAGTTACTCTGACAAGCTTCACTTGGGGATCCGGGCCCCCGTAGCACAAAACACAGCATCAACCAGAGGAAGTTGCCAGGCCCGCAGAAGGCTTGGAGGTAATTAATCATTTGAACCTGAAGCCTGTCAGGACATGACTCACTCTGTCTGCCTCCCAGTGCTGATTTCCCTGTCAATTAGATGTCCACAAAATTCTACAACCTCTCACTCTTTCGTTTGGGCTCTCCCATCTGTAATTGTTTAAGACTTTTAACGGTGCACAGTTGAACATTATTGGCCAGGCTTGTTCGTTTCAGATGGGCGTGCGTGAAGGAAATTATTTTTAGGAACGATGCACAGCAGCATATTACAGTCTTAAATGTATTAATATTTTTATTGATATACTGTATGTTTTACAGGATGCATTGCTAATTTGTTACAAGTATTATATTTTCTCCAAACTTTCACTGAGCTCTGCACTACATTTAATCCACTACCTGTGGTGTCCCACATAATGCTAGGCGGCAGGGATGGGTACCTTTCACATTTGAATTGATACCGGTACTCAACGCTACTGATGTTAGGTACCTTTAAGTTTGTTCAGACGTCTGAATAAATGCTAATCGTTTAAAAGAGAAAATCTCATTTTTTTGTCTATCTAACATTTAAAACTGAGCATTCCAATGATCTTTTCTTACAGTTGATGTGTGTCATTTGTAAGTACTGTGTTGTACTGTATTGCATGGTAGATTTTGCATGCAGTTGCAATTCCAAGAAGTTAGATGGCAGTAGTGTATTGACTACGGTGTGTTGCCATAGCCAGGAAGTAGTCTTTGCCATTAAGTGAACTGTGCCTATGTGTCTGTGTCTAGTCTGTTGTTGAGACCTAAAACGTGTTCAAACTGCCAGTATTATGTTTCTTACACACCAGCTGTTTAAATGTAACTTGTATCCTAGTTGTAGTTTTGATTACCAAATTTGTAGGTGTTGAAATTGAAATGTTATATCGCTAATACTAATCGCTAATGCTGATCAGTAGCATGTCTATGGCAAATCCAATGTAAATTAGCATCAAGCTAGCAAATTTTGAAAAGCAGAGCCTTACTGTACTGTTAAGCGCCTTCTTCTTGCTTTTTTGTCATGGAAATTTGTAACATTACCTATAGGCAGTCCGAATGAGTCCGCTCCGAGTGCATGGCTGCTTGTTTCCCGGCCAAGTGTTTGAGCTGGTGATGAAACTGCAACCGGACACAGCGTCACCTGCAACAAAGATATCGAAATATGGCACCGTTTGATATTACGTAACTCGGTGTATGGTATTACCGACGGACTTTGGTCGGTACCTATAAAAGTACCAAATTCTGTATCCATACTTAATGCTAAGACACTTACTCAAAACAAACCACTTATTCCATATTGCAATCTACTTAACTTTTCTGTGCATCTCCTTTACGCATGTCCAACATGTTTTTTTCTTTTTTTTCTTGGGTGAGCGTCTTTGTACTCCCTTGTATTTTGCTACCCAATGTTTATCCTTCCCTCAAACCTCCACGCCTTCATTCCCCTCTTCCTCTAGAGAGCAGGCGCATTAGTTGTGTTGCCTCTTTTCTTGCCAAGAACAGATGTCCAAGAAATGCCAGCCCAGTGTGGGGAACCTGGTAAAAGAGAGTGTGAGAGAGGGAGAAAAAGAAGCACATGGAGACAGATTAGGTGAACTGTAAAACCTGCTGGTGCAGTCTGGAAGGGTGGGATTCCATTTAGAGATTTGTAAAAGTGTGTTGCTAAGCTTATGGTTTTTGTGTTCCTACAACATTCAGTGTATAATGTGGTAATCACAAAGAAATAACGTCATCCTAAATGTTTAGTTGTTTATAGAATGTACATAATGGGCCTAATCTACAGATTTGATAGCGCACACACAGCTGATCTACGAGCTTGTGTGCTGAAGATTGCGTCTCTTAAATGAGCAAAATAGAGTGGTCTATAATTACATATATATATATATATATATATATATATATATATATATATATATATATATATATATATATATATATATATATATATATATATATATATATATATATATATATATATATGTCTATATACACACACAGTTTTGCACATATTAAATGTGCTAAATATAAACACAAAACAATTGCCACAGAACAGTTTTAGCATTGATGTATGACATTGCGTGTGCTGATTGATTATATTTGCATTCACTTCTTCCAAAGTTGATATATATGTATGTATACATATATATATATATATATATATATATATATATATATATATATATATATATATATATATATATATATATATATATATATATATATATATATATATATATATATATATATATATATGCATAAACATATGTATACATACATATATATCAACTTTGGAAGAACAAAATGCAAATCAACCAGCACTCGCAATGTCATCCATCAATGCTAAAACTGTTCTGTGGCAACTGTTTTGTGTCTATATTTAACACATGTAATATGTGCAAAACTGGCACAGTTACGCACAAATGGCTGTGAGCTAGGAGGCAATGGCGGGGCAAAGACAGACGGTGGACGGAGAATCTTCCGTCCAACTTGTGTGTGTCAACATATTTGGACTGGCATAAATGAAACAATATAAACCTATTCAGAAACATCATTTTCTAATTTTATGGCTGTTGGATGACTGAAAAGGCTAATTAAAACACATTCAAATTTTGCATGATGGTGTCTGCAGGCATTTTTTTTAATGGTGTGAATGTGATATGAATGTGGATGGAAATGATTGTCTCCACGGTAATATACACTTAGTATTTAGTACACGTCTTCCTTTAAATAGGGCGGTCTGCACCACTTCTGCACGTAGTAGATCACCCGCAAGACACCTACTATTAGTACACACAATTGTATAATGTGCACATGCTATTTGGTGCATGGTAGCATTTTAGTAAACCAGGCCCTATTAATGAATTTGTTTGTGTGCAGGATCAAGCAAACATTTTTTCTTTTTTTTCTATCAACAGTTTGTTAATGGGTCTGGTTAGAGGTGTTTTTCATAGAACTTTTCGAAAATGCATGTTTAATATCCTAAAAGCTGTTTTTCAGTCCTACATATAAAAGAAACAAACAATTGATCACATTTCACCCACGATGGAGACATATAATACAGTTCTCTTTATGTTCCTTTGAGCTATAATCTACTTCACGAATGATTAATCAAGAAGATTGCTGTATATGATGAGACAGAGCAAACAAAACCCACAAAAATTCCTGCCTTTGTTGAACTAACCGGTGACCCACGTAACCTGGGTGCCTCCCAACAGATTATCATGGGCACCGTGTGATTAAGGCCAGCCTCATTTGCATAATGATTTCCCATCCTGCATTTTCTCTCCCTCCATCCTGCCATCCTATCCCTATACCCCTTCCTCTTTCCCTCCTTCACTGGGCTTGGTGTTGTTAGGCACCAGCTCCCAGTGCTCCTCAAGTACTTTAAGCTTGTTAATAATCATTATGGGTGTGCAATGAACTGTGGGAAAGGAATAATTACCTCACCTGAGCCAAACCAAATTAACCCCTTTTTATTTTTCTCCCCTCTTTTACTATTGTTGGTTACCCATTTCATGTGCCCGCCCACCTACTTGCACATATGGACACACAAAAATATGCTCTCACAGGGGACTTATTATGGTTGTCTGTTTTTTAAGCGTTGAAATAATAAATGCTTACACAGTTGATATGCAGTATGCTAACAGAGAAGCATATATAAAAGCTAAAAATTATTATTATTATTATTTTTTTTTTTTGAAAAAGTACGGTGTCAGAATTCCTAGGCAGTATAATGGCAAAATTTAGGTAATATATGTTTTTATTTTTTTCATTAATTATCCACTTAAAAGCAAGTAAAATAATCTGACACTGTGTATTTTTGAGGTGAATATACTGCATGTACAATGCTCAGAACATACATCATAAATATGACTTTTATATACAAAGGTAGAAATGTGAAAGAATGCACTTTTGTATATGTTTGGTCAATGTACAATTAAAAAAAAAAATTGTATTAGTATTTGTACATCATATACACAGCACAGTATACACTATGTGTATATTTGTTTACGTTTATTTAACCCAAAAGGTTGACCACATAAGTCTGCTTTACTTGAACTGTCTCTCACACAGCCCAATGCAAAAATATAAAATAGTTTTAGGGTGTTTAGACAAGTCACCACAAAATGTTCTCTTTGCATGGGTGAGATCTGGCAACTAATTGCCCATGCCATTGACTAGTGATGGGTTGATGAGGCCTCATGAAGCGTTTCGACACATTGCAAAACTGTATTGATACTGTGTCGATACTGTGTCACTAAATACTGACATCTGCTGGACATTAAAAATCCCTACAGGCAACCTATGGACCGAGTATATTATATACAATAATATAAACCAAGTCATTGTATTTCATTCAGGATTATTTCATATCTTCATTTAAATAATTTTTTAAATCTTTTTTAGATACAATCAAATAATGTGAACATGTATCATGACTAGGATGGTAGAAGGTGGGGATTGAACCCCAGTAACCGATTGCTGGCACGGCCACGCTACCAACTTCGCCACGCCGTCATTCCTGTACCTTCTCTAGTAACAGTAGTGATGGGTCCTGCAACACAGATGCATAGGCGCATGCGTCGAGCTCATAGAGCGAAACCCTGTGTCGGTGCGCGTACCGCTTTTAGAAAGTCACGTGACCGATCATGAGCTGCTTTGGTCACGTGACCGATACGCGAACTGTATCGCACTGACGCCTCCTCTGTGCCCTGTGAGCAACGTTCCCTCTAAGGTGCGCGCCTGCGCAATTGCGCAGTGCTCAGGCGTCCTCCGCGCACACCGTGCGCCGCACAGCCAATATATGCCGCGCACCAAATCAAACCCATCTGAATTCTAAACAAAATAAACACATTTATTCTGTGTAATTTTGAAATGCAACTTTGAGTGACAGTGACAACAAGCGGCCCTAATGGTGTTCGTCAACAACACGCATTGCGCCGCTTCCTAATAAACACAGTTTGGCGCGCAGGCGTCAGTGCGATACAGTTCATGAGCGGTCACGTGACCAGAACAGCTCATGAGCGGTCACGTGACCAAAACAGCTCGTGTTCGGTCACGTGACTTTCTAAAAGCAATACGCGCACCGACACAGGGTGTCGCTCTGTGACCTCGACGCATGCGCCGATGCATCGGTGTTGCCGGACCCATCACTACCATTGACCATTTGTCTAACAACGAATAATTACAAAACATGTATAAAATATATTACTGTCTAGTAGCATGGGGCACCACAAGTAGAGATGTGTACTAAATTCGATACTTTTCACGTAAATTCAAACAATAACAAATGTTGATACCTTTTGTTGCTTGTGACGTCACGTCCAGTAGCATGGCTCAAGCACTTGGTAGGCAAACTGACATATTTGTAGTGGACTGCGTCTTGGTAATGTTTCAGTTTTTCATATTGTGGAAGTCTTTATGTGTGGGTTCCCCTGGGACCGACATAATCCTCGTGAGCCCAAGTCCAGAGTTCAACAAGTCTTTTATTTTCCTTTTTATGTTGTGTAATGTTCTTGGTTTGTCTCGCTCGCGGCCTCCTGCTCGCTCGGGTGTGTCTGCTCCTCTCTCCCCCTCATGGCCTCAGACGCTGCTGATAAAGGAGACAGGTGATTAGATAACCTGCCCCAGCTGGGCCATCTACTCACTTGTCAGCTGGGTTTCGAAGCCGGGCCATACACACTCCCTTCCCGCAGGAGGCGCGCTGAACACGCCCCCCTCCACATACCTCCACCGCCAGACTCAGGCCGGGAAGCCGTCCGGCTGCGCCTACTCCCCCTCCGTATGAGAGCGGGAGAGGAAGTCGGCCACAGCCATTTGCGCCCCCGGTCTGTGGATCACTCGGAAGTTGTAGGGTTGTAAAGCGAGATACCAACGGGGGATCTGCGCGTTGGCATCCTTCATGCGGTGGAGCCACTGGAGGGGTTTGTGGTGCGAACAGAGGCTGAAAGAGCGCCCCAGCAGGTAATACCGGAGGGCCCCGACCGCCCACCGGATGGTGAGGCACTCCCTCTCCAGCGTGCTGTACCTCGCCTCCCGGTCCGAGAGCTTCCGGCTGATTTACAGTACGGGGCGGTCAACGCCACCCACCTGCTGGGATAAAACAGCTCATAGTCATTCACATCGACGTCCCACTGGGGTGAGTTTTTCCTTGCCCGTATGTGGGCTCTTTACCGAGGATGTCGTTGTGGCTTGTGCAGCCCTTTGAGACACTTGTGATTTAGGGCTATATAAATAAACATTGATTGATTGATTGATTGATTGAGCTCCGAGCCCTCTGCCCGACGCGTCCGCCTGCAAGCAAAAGGGGAGGGAAAAGTTAGGCATGTGCAGGACCGGCTCCTCGCAGAAGGCCATTTTCACCCTCTCGAACACCTGCTGGCACTGCTCCGTCCACTGGACAAGATCTGGAGCACCCTTTCGGGTAAGGTCAGTTAGTGGGCTGGTCAGGTCCGCAAACCGGGGGATAAACCTCCGGTAGTAACCCGCCAGTCCCAAAAAATGCCTCACTTCTTTTTTCGTCTTGGGAGTCGGGCAGGCTGCAATTGCTGCTGTTTTATCTACCTGCGGGTGTACCTGCCCTCCTCCCAAGTAGTACCCCAAATACTGTACCTCCCTCCGGCCAACCGCACACTTTGCCGGTTGGCGGTGAGCCCCGCCTGCCTCAGGGACTCGAGCACTGCCCCCACCCGCCGCATGTGTTCTTCCAGCCGCCACTCTGGATGATGATGTCATCCAGACAGGCGGCCGCGTAGGCAGCGTGAGGGGCTGGAACGTGGCGGGCGCACCGAACAAGCCAAACGGAAGTGTCACGAATTGGTACAATCCTTCCGGAGGGGAGAATGCCGTTTTTTCCTCGGACTCTGGTGACAAGGAAATCTGCCAGTAGTCCTTGGTCAAATCCAGTGTCGTCGACACGGGGCATCGGTTAGGCGTAAAAACGTGACACTTCATTTACCTTGCGGTAATCCACACAGAACCGCACAGACCTATCCTTCTTCCCTACCAGAACGATGGGGCTGCACCACGCACTGTGGGATTCTTCTATTACCCCTAACTCCAGCATGGATTTTAATTCTTCCCGAACCACTTTGCGTTTGTGTTCGGGCAGCCAGTAGGGCCGAGACCGAACACAATGTGATATTGGACGAGGTTCGTGCGACCGGGCCGGGGGTAGAACACATCAGAAAAGCGCTGCTGCAGCCTGGCAACATCGGCTTTCTGTGCTAATGTGAGCTGATTATCACAGAGGAGGAGGGAGGGCTGGGCGGAGCGCGGGATCTACGGCCCAAACTCCTCCCCCTCCTTGACCACCATCACCATGGAAACAGGCTCCGCCTCCTTCCATGCTTTCAGGAAGTTGAGATGGTAAATTTGGGTGTCTCCGCCCCGGTCCAAATGCCGGACCTCGAAATCCACATCATTCACTCGTCGTGTGACCACAAAGGGTCCTTGCCACTTGGCGAGTAATTTAGAGCTGGACGTCGGGAGTAATACAAGCACTTTCTCTCCCGGTGAAAGTTTTCTTAGCTGCTCCCCCCTGTTATACAGGCGCTGCTGACGTTCCTGTGCCCGAAGCAAATTCTCACATGATAGGTGACCCAACGTGTGGAGTTTTGCTCTCAGGTCCATAGCGTATTGTATTTTGTTTTTGCTGGGGCTTGGACCTTCCTCCCAGCTTTCCTTAACTATGTCCAAAACCTCGCGCGGCTTCCTGCCAAACAACAATTCAAAGGGGTAAAACCCAGTGGAGGCCTGGGGTACCTCCTGCACTGCAAACAGCAGGGGATCCAACCATTAATCCCAATTAGGTTTGTCCTCGTGCATAAAGACACTGGTCCAAATAGCCTTAATCCCCAATAGTCCGTATAGTTCTTTTATCGTGCGTGACATAAAGGACGTGCCCTGGTCAGTCAGAATCTCTTTTGGGATTCCGACTTGGGACATGACCTGGAACAGTGCTTGCGCCACACTCTTTGCAGAGATGGACCGCAGCGGCACTGCTTCGGGATATCGAGTTGCGTAATCCACCAGAACTAACACAAAACAATATCCCCGGGTGCTCGGGTGGAATGGTCCGATGAGGTCCATGCCAATCCTTTCAAACGGGACCTCCATGAATGGTAAAGGGCACAAGGGCGCCCGGGGGGTGGCCGTGGGATTGACTAGCTGGCAGTCCGGGCAGGCCATGCACCAGCGGCGCACGTCTGCCTGGATGCCCGGCCAATAGAACCGGACCATTACCCTGTTGAGTGTCTTATCATACCCCATGTGGCCAGCCATGGGGTTAAAGTGCGCCGCCTGGAAAACCATTTCCCGACGGCATTCCGGCACCAACAACTGGGTGATTTCCTCTCCTGTTTGAGTGTCACGACTCACTCTGTACAATCTGTCCCTGATTAATGCAAAGTGAGGGAATACCCGCACTATTCCCGGGCGCACCAGCTGACCATCAATTGATATGTCATCTCGAGACTGCTCAAGGGGGAAGTCTTCCATGGGGTGCCATTGGGGGGGCAGGGGGGCTTCCCGCGAAGCCCCCGCCGGTTCCCCTCCGGCAGCGTCGGATGACCTGGCGTCGCCGCTGAGAACAGCGCAGATATCACATTTCCTTACCGGTCATGAACGCACCCCTGCACATTGTTTCACTAAGTCATGAAACCCCGCCCAATTAGTTCCCAGGATTAAGGGGTGCGTGATGGCAAAGGCAATGTCTTAGAATTGCAACTGCATGCATAGTCTACTATATAATATTTGTAAATGAGACTCTGGAATGTAAAATAAAAATATAGAG
The DNA here is from genome assembly GCF_033978785.1 of Entelurus aequoreus. Classification (NCBI taxonomy): domain Eukaryota; kingdom Metazoa; phylum Chordata; class Actinopteri; order Syngnathiformes; family Syngnathidae; genus Entelurus; species Entelurus aequoreus. The sequence goes on along the minus strand of NC_084741.1, from coordinate 46,441,003 downwards.
TATATAAGCTGGGCAGAACAGTTAGCATTATCAACTCAGTATTAAATGTTACATTAAAAAGACAGACATTTTATTCTTAGATGATTAGCATTTATTACCACAAAGACACAAAATGTACTGAAAAATTGAAACGGTTGACTACCGGTATCTATTCCCAGATACTGGGAATTGGTATAAAATGTGTTCAAATTTAAATGGTGTCCATCCCTAACCACAAGTTCTGCTTACAGGGGTTGTCCCAATGTCTTCATATACCTAACATATGTACTATAGGCAGCATATTTTTTCAGGCATGATACACTTTTGTCAATGGAAACTTTCCGAACAAATTACTAATAATAAATACTACATAGTTAATATCAGTCTTTCAATTATATCCATCCCATGTGATACAATTGTAATAGAAGCAAGGTAAACAAATGGGGTACTTGTGAGATATTTGAGAGCTCCATATAGAAACACATATAGCATGTGCCTGGTTAAAAATAAAACATGAATACAAAGAAAACAGAGACATGGCAGACAAAGTGATAAGTGTTGTCACCATTCCATTGTGAAGTGAACTGAACTATAGCACTTGGTGGAAACAATGCTTATAGTAGGTCACACAGCTGTTTTTGATAAATGACTTTATACATTTCACAACTGCTTTTTATTTCCTGTCACGTAGATGAAACAATTAAGGCTGTAAATATAACATTGATATATCTGCAAAAAGATCATGTCTGGCTCTGTCGTTTTCGAATGCTTCAGTGAGCCAAGTAATAAGTAAAGTGCAAACAAAACATGTGACTTGATCTTAGTCCACAGCAACCATAAAGGGGAACTGCACTTAGGAATTCTGCTTCTCGTTCACAATCATTATGACAACGAATCTATTTTTTTTAATGCATTCTAACTCGTAAATAAATGTAGAAAAGTCCGCTTACAGCATAACCAATGGAAATTTAAAGTTAAAGTACCACTGATGGTCACACACACACTAGGTGTGGTGAAATGACCCTCTGCATTTGACCCATCTCCTTGTTCCACCCCCTGGGAGGTGAGGGGAGCAGTGAGCAGTAGCTGCGGCCACGCCCGGGAATCATTTTGGTGATTTAACCCCCAATTCCAACCCTTGATGCTGAGTGAAGGAGGTAAGTCTTTGATATGACTCGGCCAGGGTTTGAACTCATCTCAGGGCGGACACTCTAACCACAAGGCCATTGAGCAGGTTAAAGTCATCTATTCCACCCGTAAAACCCAATAAAAAACATTCAAAAAGCGCCAACAATTCTCCATTCACATCTTGTGACTTGATTATTATCCAAGTGTTAGTGGTATTGTTATTATAAGCGCTAACACAGACAGACTATGTATAGCGGCGCCGTGATCACTATCGTTTGTGCCTTATTGTAGATCATAAATCATGCCTCTCAAACATAAAATGTTATAAATGTGCCCTTTACTACATTACATATACTGTATACTTACAGCATGTATATCAAACTTAAATGGGTGTTTTTAAGAGCTTTGTTGGCTAAACAGATTGACTCCCATAGGCTTCATTGTAAGCTGACGTTTGATCGATTTTATTTACAATTTAGAATGAAAAAAAAAAAGAAAAACAAATGTGTTCTTGTCTTCCATAAGGATTGTGCATGATAGGCAAAAATCCCCAAAAAGTGCAGCCCCCCCACCCCCCCTGTAAAAGAACGACATCTAAAATCAAGAGGGTTCTTGGGCTAACTATCAAGTTGTTTGGTCATGTTTGAAATTATTATTGACAAAGTGCAAACCATCATCCTCTTTTAGTGTGGCGGTAGCTTATCTATAAGGATTTACTTTTCGGAACCTTTCGGAACTGGATGGTACGGGCTGAGTTTCGCTTTGGACCAAACTAAATCCAACTATGTTGTCATACAGATGTTAGTGCGCCTCCAGATGACTGTCGAGATGCACTTGCAGAGGATACTATCAGTGCGCCCCCACAGGAATCAGGGCAAAAAGTAACATTATGCTATGGTGTCAACTAACGGGTACGTTGCACACAATAAATATAATTTCCATTGACTTTAAAAATATTTTCCTACATATGGAATATGAAAGGCTGTATGCATTTCTTTGCACCCTTAAAATAAACACATTTCATTAAACAGAAATGTCAAAATCCCTCTTGTGATCCATCATTGCTCAACTATGAAGGACACCTCATCAGCTCGAGCAATGATCCCCGCTAAATGCCTGTAAGCACATTAAACACTACCTATCAATGACAGCATTCTTGGGGATGCTACGCAATGAAAGACTTGGCTCGCTGGCGAATAACTCTACAAGCAGCGCCATCATCACTCAGGTGTGCAGTTGAGAAGACAAATCAAAGCTCGCCTGTGCCACTTCAGCTCGAATGCCGACCATGGCACGAGAAAAAATCAGTCAGTTTGTATCAGAGAGAATAAGGTGAGATTAAGAGTGAATTATTTTTTGAACAGACAACATTATTTATACAAGAAACAAGCTGAATATTTTGTATATTTGTATATCACTTTTTAAGCGACAACATACCTCATTGAACAGATCCTTGGTAGTGAAGGAAGTTCACTGTTTTAAATTACAGCATGCCTTAAAATCAGTGTTGGGTTGGTTACTGAAAACCAGTAACTAGTTACAGTTACTAGTTACTTTATTTCAAAAGTAACTCAGTTACTAACTCAGTTACACAAAAAAGTATTGCGTTACTGTGAAAAGTAACTATTTAGTTACTTCTTTAAAAAAAAAAAAGTTTAAGGCTCCCATTAATGCCCTTTTAGCCTTCATTTCAGTACTGTTACTGCACTGGAGAATAATACAATCTGTTGATCAACTTGACATGCATTTTTATCACTGAACTCTGCTAAGCAATGTGGTCTACATACAACACACAAAGACAAAGATATGTTTCAAAGGGCCAATTTATTTCAGGCCAGAACAAATTGATAAAACTATTGAGATAGGCTCCAGCGCCCCCCGCGATCCCAAAGGGAATAAGCGCTAGAAATGGATGGATGGATGTTGTCTTGGCTAGCAGTCCCTCCGTTAAAATCCAATAGGTGGTGGTGGTGGAGGTGAAGTGGCATCATAGTCTGTGTCTCTCTTTACTAGCTACATCGAAGCATGTTGCTTTTTTAGCTGTTTCAGCAGATTTTAATTGCTGTTTTGGGTAGTAGATAGGATCTTTGATCCAAGACACAACTTACATTTAACTAAAATGTTCTTTTTTTTGTAGTCGACAAAAGAAAAGTAGCGAGAATATATCCATGTTAAGAAACTCGGCTTCGGCTCCGCAATGATGTTTTGTTAGTAAACACAGACACACACCCCACCCCACACACAGCGTGCCTCTTCCTTGGGACACAGGAAGAATCAGAAGGACGACATCGCAGCAATAAAACACACTCAGATCTTCTCAGTTTCTAGCCGATACTATATAAAAAAATAACGTAAAATAACGCAGTAACGCATCATGTAGTAATGGTAACTGAGTTACTGAATATAAAAAATAACGCGTTAGACTACTAGTTAACACCGAAAATAACGGCGTTACAGTAACAAAGTAACGCGTAAGTCCCAACATTGCTTAAAATCATAAGAGAAGAGTTCACTCAAATGTGCAAACAATGTGCAAACTAAGCCTGTTTCTCGCCTGTTGTACATTGGTTGACACACATTTGAGTCAAGGCTGGTTTGAAGTCTCGTTAAACATGTGCTCTACGACGATAGAATGTTTTTTTGATGTTTGGATGACCGTGGAAAAAACAGCTTTTGGACAACTCCATCCAGAATTTTTTGTAAATCTGGAAAAGACGGTTCCATTTTGTTGTTGTGGGCTCCTGCAGTTTGCATTACTTGTTTATCAACACAGCATTTATCAAACAGAATGTGTGTCCGCTCCCAGCCAATCAACCACACTTCAAATTCATGCCCAGTCCTTTTTACCACCTCTTCATCCAAGCAGCAGTGTGTTGTTTCACAGGCACAAGTCCGTGTTTTGTTTTGTTTTCTGCTCTCTTTGTTTTTAATTGCTACCATGGAGGTCAATTAATTTCCCTCCCCCTATTTCTATCTGCAGCCCACACAGCTGTGCCGTCGTGTTTGTTAGCCCATCTCCTCATGAGCCCTAATGCCACACCACTTCAAATGGATTAATCGAGCCACTTTGTTGTTTAATCTCGCCTCGGCAGAACCGGTGGGTGGGTGGACAGTCAGAGGAGGGGTGTGATCAGAGATGCACAGGCTTGTATGTCTTTGTTGTGGACAGACCGACTGACAAGCGGACAAATCCACGCATGGGCAAAAGAGGGTGAGGGTTCAAATGATCACAAAGATGCCACGAGGAAGGCAAGCAGCAAAGAGTTGGGGCAACTTAAAACTGGGCGACAGAGATAACAACAGAGAAACGTTTACAACTTTGACACTTAAAATCACTGAAAACAATATTTAAAAAAGCAATAACAATGTAATTCCTAGTGACTACCAGTGTTGGGTTAGTTACTGAAAACCAGTAACTAGTTACAATTACTAGTTACTTAATTTCAAAAGTAACTCAGTTACTAACTCAGTTACTTACATCAAAAAGTAATGTGTTACTGTGAAAAGTAACTATTTAGTTACTTCTTTTTTTCTTCTTTTTTTTTAAAGCTCCCATTAATGCCCTTTTAGACTTCATTTCAGTACTGTTACTGCACTGGAGAATAATACAATCTGTTGATCAACTTGACATGCATTTTTATTTTCATTTGAACATAATTAATGAAAAACAGTGCAACATAAAAAGGCATTTCTCCTTTCTTTAAACTTGGACCAATGACCATTAATAAAAAACAAGTAAAAGTGCAACATAAGAAGGCACATCATCTTCCTTGAAACATAGATAGTGAAATAAAGCCTGACATCTGGAGTGATGCTGCCGTCTTCCACACTTGGAGCCATGGTTTGTAGAATCCTTGTTTTCAGTGGCAGGATCATTGACACAAATGGTGAAGTTTCAGTGCTCAGTAGATATGTAACACTTTTGAGGGGTTTAAGCACCTGGAGGACAGGTTGATGATGTCTTTGACGTTTGCCTTCAGGGTCTTGTGGGTCAATGCAGAGTATATAGCTGCCTGCTGCTCCAACATATCATAAGTGGAGTTCTACTTCGTTGGGACATCATGTATGAGCTTTATGAGTAGGCAGCTTTAGCATTTATTGCTTTGTCTTAAGCACATGAGCAGCTGTTGTGCTAGAAAACCTCCTTCCTGATCCATCCTATTGACTGAGATTCCCTTCTGTGATGCTAAATTCCAGAGGTGGGACCAAGTCATTGCTTTGCAAGTCACAAGTAAGTCTCAAGTCTTTGCCCTCAAGTCTCGAGTCAAGTCCCGAGTCAAGACAGGCAAGTCCAGAGTCAAGTCCAAAGTCAAGACTGGAAAGTCTCAAGTCAAGTCCCAAGTCCTGCATTTTGAGTTTCGAGTCATTTCAAGTCATTTTAACCACAGACTAATATATTTACACAGATTGTGTATGCTTTTAAAACGCTGTATTTATTTATTAAAACAAGTGCATTTGAAATTGCAGGAAAAAAAATAGTGCTGACATTGCACTTCATAATAGCACTATTAACCAGTTATTTTAAACATTTAAGTCATTCCTTTACAGAATAAACCCATTTGAAAAAACAAGTGCAACTGTACTTATTTGTACAAAAGTGTTAACATTGTATTTCCATGGCATATTGCATTGTAACTAGTTCCACAGCAGTTTCTATCTTGTTCTTATCTTATCTCATTGATCTCATCTCATACGGTATGTGTGTTTATGTGTGCGTACACATGAAAAACATAACAAATACGTGAACAAAATAATGAACAGAGTTGTACTTTTTAGATGTCAGGGCCCTATGCAATATGTACATATATTTTTAATATAGTATACATTTTAACTGACCTTTATTTTACTATGTTTGTCTTTTTGTAGGTGGCTAAAATATGCGGTGCTGCTGACCGCCGTCTAACGTTACGTTACTGTGTGCGATACAATGACTAACGCAACGTTATGTCTAGGTACCTCATGCAACCCTGCTTAAAAAAATCACTTGAGAAAAAGTATGAATAAGGTAGCGAACTGCAGTGGATGCAACATATTGTCGTGTTGGCAATGACGTTATAACCATAGACATCTTATAACTAGACGTATCATTGGCAATTTGGCTGCCATCTTGAAGTGGTGATGAGGAGCCGGCGAACAGCCTAAACTGACAGTTGACAGGTAGAAAACAAAGATGCCGGGCTGGTGTTCAGCGTTTTCCTACTCAAATGAGCGGACTGTTGAAAATAGGAATCGGGGGATTACTTTTCACAAGTAAGATTTAACATTAACGTACTATTGGTTGTATTTTATGAAAATAATATTACCACAGAGTTGAGAAGGAGCAAATATCTCCAATATATGTATGTGAAAATCACAAATAAATCTTCTGGGGGAGGATGACCCCCCTACATAGGTTTGGTTTACAAATTTTCAGCCCCACCTAAAACAAAATTCACCAGCCGCCCCTGATTATGATGCATTCTCATTTTAGGCAAAATATAAGACAATACTTTCTTAACAGTATAATTGTAACCAGGAATAAGTCTTCAAGTAACAATATTCAAATACTAACATTGTTGGGTAAGACAGCATTTGGTTTTATTCTAAATCCAGTGAAACAGATTGGTGGTTTTAGCTGATATAAAGACTTTCAGGTGTTTATTTATGTTTAAGTATTTGGCAGACGCTTTTATCGAAAGCGACATACATAAAAAATACATATATAACAATCACTGTAAACATTATCATTTAAGGGAAGAATGTATTAGAAAATATCAATACAAAGTGTCAAGACAGAATAAACTCTGTGCTGCTGCAGCAACAGAGATACAGTCTATAAGATATATAGATATATAATGTATTCATACATTGTTTATGTAGGATATACGCATGTTTATATAACCTAATCATATTGTTTCTTCAATTTAAAAATAGCTGACCGTTTTTTCCCCTTTCTCTGGGATTATATTCCCAGTTTTGATCTCGGACGTCTGTATAAGAATATTATATTACTGTTAAGCAATCTATGAATAATAAAACACGCCAAAACATGTGTCCTTTATCATAGCTACACGTATGACAAAAAAAGCGCGTGAAAATCAGTGGTATTCAGTGAGGTAAGATGAATTAAATGCGCTGACAGTTCATTGCTCCTGCCAAATGAATTGCACTAGTGGAGCGGATCACCACTCCAAGATGGCGGCCCCGCGTCTCGTCTGCGCCTGTAGGCAGTAGCGCTCCATGCTGCGTCTAGTTATAAGATGTCTATGGTTATAACGTTAGCAGTGAGTTTACAGCGTCACTGATTTAACTACACAGCAAATAAAAGTCACGTTACTTAGCCAATAAATGTTAGCTTACATTCAAAACTTACCCTTCTTTGTGCAACTTCAAATGTCGAACGAAGTTGGAAGTTGTTACGTCTCCGTCTGTAATATTCGAACCGCGTGATTTGCATAGGGCTATTCGTTTTTTGTTGACCAAGTCGTAGTTTTAATACCCGAACGAAACTAACTTTGGCATAATTGTTTCTCACTGCCGCATTGTTTTACAATTCTTCTTCATTGGTTGTCCTGCAATTTGATTGGATGAGAGCTGTAACGCATCATGTAGTAACGGTAACTGAGTTACTGAATATAAAAAAATAACGCGTTAGATTACTAGTTACCGCCGAAACTAACGGCGTTACAAGTACTTTGTAACGCGTTAGTCCCAACACTGGTGACTACATATTGCCAATTAAGACAAATTGGCAGTTAAGGTCAAAATAACGGTGGCACAAGGGTTAATGCATGTGCCTAACAATACGAAGGTCCTGAGTTCATTCCCGGGCTCGGGATCTTTCTGTGTGGAATTTGCATGTTCTCCCCGTGACTGCGTGGGTTCTCTCCGGGTACTCCGGCTTCATCCCACCTCCAAAAACATGCACTGGGGATAGGTTGATTGGCAACACTAAATTTGACAGAGTGTATGAATGTGAGTGTGAATGTTGTCTGTCTATCTGTGTTGGCCCTGTGATGAGGTGGTGACTTGTCCAGGGTGTACCCCGCCTTCTGTCCGAATGCAGCTGTGATAGGCTCATGCACCCCCCGCGACCCCGAAAGGGACAAGCGGTAGAAAATGGATGGATGACAGTTAAGACATTTGACCGAAGCTACTTTTTTTTGGTTCACATATTTCTCCCTTTGATATTCAAAGAATATCATTTGGAATTTGAGCATGGCAGAGTGCTAATAAAGAGCAACTTAGTCTTGGTCTGTCAAATGTAAAAGGTTCTTTATTGGACAAAAGGACACTAATTTCCAAGTCTAAAGAAGGGTTGTGTAATAATTGCAAACTGGAGAGAGCTGGAACGTTATGCAGTAGACATACTGTAGGTCAGGCCCAAATCCTAAAAATAATGTAAAGGATTTTCCTTCAAAAATAGTTTAACATTATAATGTCATCTGTGTGCAGTACATTTTTATATTGTGTTGCTTGGAACATTGTTTGCGTATTTACATTAGTGATGCTCAATTATTAGTGGTGCTCAATTATTATTATTTTATTTAATCACATTAATTAACTGGTTACTTATTTCTACTTATTACTCGTTTGAATATTTAAATGAACTTAGGAACCCCAATATTTAATTGTCAAAATGACATCCATTTTCTAAAATGATTTAACTGAACGCATTTCATTTATTTGCTCAAAACCTGTTTACAGCTTTATCTTAAGTCCATTTATGGTGTATTTTGGAGTGAAATTTGCCACCAAGTACAACAGGCAGACTCATTTTTGCAGTGACATATGCATTGTCACCGTTCAGATTACCATTTGTAGTTAAGGTAAAGAAAGGGCATGTACAGTCAAAATTAATTAAGTTAAGTTAAAGTTGGAATAAGCGGTAGAAAAATGGATGGATGGAAGTTAAAGTTAAAGTACCAATGATTGTCACACACACACTAGGTGTGGTGAAATGTGTCCTCTGCATTTGACCCATCCCCTTGTTCACCCCCTGGGAGGTGAGGGGAGCAGTGAGCAGCAGCGGTGCCAGGGAATCATTCTTGGTGATTTAACCCCCAATTCCAACCCTTGATGCTGAGTGCCAAGCAGGGAGGTAATGGGTCCCATTTTATAGTCTTTGGTATGACTCGGCCGGGGTTTGAACTGACAACCTACCAATCTCAGGGCGGACACTCTAACCACTAGGCCACTGAGTAGGATTATTATTTAATTAATCTGCGTTTGCACATGATTAATGCAATATTTTGTGAGTAATCACTCAAGTTAACTTGTTGTTTTTTTCTAATTTCTAATATAATGGTAGAGCGATTGTCTTCCAACATAAAAGGTTGTGGGCTTTATCCTCAGTCCCTTGTGACCAAGTTAAAGTATCCCTGAGCAAGATACTGAAGCTCCAGTTGCTCCTGATCAATCAATCAATCAATCAATCAATCAATCAATCAATCAATCAATCAATCAATCAATCAATCAATCAAATTTTACTTATATAGCCCTAAATCACGAGTGTCTCAAAGGGCTGCTGATGCTGCGTCATCAGTATGTAAATTTGGTAATAGTGTCAAAGCATACCTTGATTGCAGAAAAGTGCTATACAAGTAAAATCATCCATCCATCCTTTGTATACCGCTTTTTTTTTCACATGTGTACATATAGCTCACACTGTCAGAAAAAAAAAAAAAGCCTTTGCAGGTACCATTTTTAATAAAACAGTTTTTGACGTTAAAAAGATACATTCTAAAGAGGCACACAAATAAAAAAGGTTAAAAGGTGCAGAAAACAACAAGTACCAGCCAACAAACCGACACATGTATATGACACCCCCACCAGAAGCACACAAGCACAATTAAACATCACTTTTGATGTTGTGGCCCTTTCATGTTCTGATGACAATTTTGTCAACAAGGAGAGAGCCGGCATGGTTTGAACATCCTGGGTACAACACACACAACAAAGAAATCCATTCTGCTTCTGTACAACAACTCACACACATATACAAGCACACACGTATACACAAACACACCACATTGCTGCGCACACATGAAAAACAGTCAGTCTTCCAACCACCAACAGTGTTTTTCCTCCCCTCTGATCTGCTGAGTCAGCCCAAACCCCTTAAGACTTCTGGCCTAGATATCAGAGAGAGATAGAGTAAGAGTAAAATGATTGGCAGGACGAGGGGAAAAAAAGTGAAGCCTACTCACATAGTTTATTGGAAAATAAATTATGGACGTTATTACAAAATTCTAAAGCATTAAATCCATCAAGATGACTCCAAACCTTTTCTACGTTTTGGAGAAATGTTCATGATAATTTATTTGTGCAATACATTGTACTCCTGCCTGTTAAGAATAAACAAATTGTATCATATGATTTATGTGATATATACACTTTTTTCTGCATTGAAACAACATTGATGAAAAAAATACTTAAAGTTGAGCTTGCAAAAAAGACCAATATTTGGACACAAATACAATTGTTTTGTCAGAATGTCATAGAGTAAAAAAAAAAACTATTTTACCTGAATGCATGTCATATATTTGCTCAAAACATGGTGATATCTTAGGTCCTATCTTGAAGCGAACACACAAGTCGGAGTCTCCTCCCTAATTTTTGCATTGACCTGATCACTGACCATATAACAATCCACGCCGCTATACAGGTACCATCTACGGTTACGGTAAAGGAGCCTTTGCGGTCAAAACAAATTGCGTGACTAATCTGAGCATTTACACCACATGATTAATGCAATATTTTTGGGAATGAAAATAACTTGTTATTTTTGACTGCCCTAATTACTATGTATTTTTAAACCTATTTACCTTACATTCCGGGCTATAAGACGGTGCAGCTAATTTATGGGTGTTTCTTCATTAACAGCCTAAAAAAAGTTTAAAAAAATAAAAAAATAAAAAGCAAATACGCTGGGAAGGTGTTTTATTGTTTGTGCTCTGTTGCCATCACAATGACCCTCCATTTACTGGTGGTGTTTTTTGTTTTTTCTGGATTCAACCAGAGTGCAGTACAGTGTTCTAGCCATCCTTAGCGTTTCTACTCATATGGATTCTTCATTCATCACTCCAAGCAACGTTTGTACGTTTTCCGGTATAACTAAAACTGTTTATACTTACTAAAGTGTCCCATGTGTGATGTCTGTTGGAGTATTTTCATGCATATTTGTATGTGCTATTGTAATGTAATGACGCTAGCATCGTTAGCAATAGCTAATATGCTAACGCATTTACGGGTGTCTTGGTTAGTATTAATAACTTGCAACAGCATTCATTTTGTATTGTTTCAATTTCACAAATTCATCAGTAAACTCACCAAAATGTTACCAAGGATATTAAATATGTTGAGCTAATTAAAGAGCTATAGCTTCCACTGCTGGTGAGTTCATGACGATGACTTATTTTTTGTTTAATCTGTTACAGACACCGTTTGAAAACAATAAACATTTACATAATCTTTTTGTGTAAATAACTAATTTTGCAAGACATGTATCTGCGCCTTAAAGTCCGGTGCGATCAATATAAGGAAAAATATATTTTTACCCTAAGATTTAGTGGGTGTGTCTGCTTTTTCTGTTCTGCCCAGGACTCGAACCAACATACACATGGCCAGGATCGAAACTAGGATTTGACAAATACCGAGGTCAAAAAATGGTGGTCTAAGAGAAGATTTGAAAGGCTGAAATCATGGGTATCCCAGCACCATTTTAATAAAAAAGTGAACTGTTACAAAAGCATGCTGATTGTCAAAGATGTTAGATAATATAAAGTGATAGTTCTTTCTCAATGAGTGCTTTTAATATATATATATATATATATATATATATATATATATATATATATATATATATATATATATATATATATATATATATATATATATATATATATATATATATATATATATATATATATATATATATATATATATATATATATATATATATATATATATATATATATATATATATATATATATATATATATATATATATATATATATACAGTCGAGGTTTTATACAGTGCTCAATACCTGGGTAGAGCTGAATATAGGTTAGGTCAGGAAAAAACACAGAGGATATTTCATCCCTACAAGCCTGAAAATCCCATGAAGAGCAGAGAAACCTGCAAAACAGGCTTGTAGGGATGAAATAGCCTCTGTGTTTTTTCCTGATATATATATATATATATATATATGTATATATATATATATATATATATATATATATATATATATATATATATATATATATATATATATATATTACACAAGTCTAACATCATTAAAAAATACATTTAAAAACTGTACCAAAAATACAGAGGACATGATCTCAGTGTCGTCAATGGTAGTTACGGCCATGCACATGGTCCAGTCACACTGGCTGGCCTACGTTACACTTACCCCCTAAACCTCAGTCTCATCCGGGTCACGGCACCACTTCAACACGCCTGCTTCCGTCTCTGCTTTTCCTGTTCCACCCAGGACTCAAACTTTGGTCACTGGCAAGAGACAAGCGTGATAAGCGTAATAGCTACCGAGCTAAAAGCCCAAGCTATCAACCAAATAGCCAGCACTGCTAATAATAATTTGAAATGTTACTTTAAAAATCCACTCTAAATTTATTACAAATCGTTGATGGCCCTGAGAACAATTAGTTCTTTATCCATTATTTCCTAAGGGAGAAAAAAGTTCAAAATCCAAACAAATTGAAGATAAACCATCCCTCCAGGACAAATTTTTAGCGCGTATAAAAACGTCACAATGTTTTGAGCATAAGATTCCAAATAAACCAGCAGTATATATTGTAATTACAACTGTGCGGTTGGGCGTGCGTGGCAAAGCATGTGTGGGTCGTGTGCTTGGCAAAAGGCCTCTGACATAGTATGTGGTTTTCTCTGCTGTGAAAGCCAGGCTTGGATGAAGCAGTGAATTAACGGTTTTCCGTTTGCCCCAAAAGGAAGTTTCTGTACTGAGATAAGGGGGGCTCATGTGCTAAGGGGTTGGCAGATGAGATAGCATCTGTGGTTTTGCACTTTGGTGTCAGTTAAATACACTACTCTATGTTGATGCATATTTAACAAGAAAACCAACACCACCTTCCTCCCCCGGAAAGGTAAACATACATAACAATGTATCATATCAATAAAAAAGATCATCCATTCATGTGTCCAACTGCAGGCTGTACAAGATAAATAAATAAATAAATCAATTAAAAAAGGAAATGGAGTAAAAAGAGAGAGAGCTTAATTACTTTTGCTCGTGAATAATCCTTTATTACACCAAAACCTGTGGTTAAATTACTAAATGGCCTCCCGTAAAGCACCGTAACTTTCTAATCTGTTTATAATTACCATTTCAATGATCCTACACATTAACGTGTGACCTTCAAGAACTCTGACCCGGTTCTGATTAGTGGTAATATCTGATCATCGCTATATATGAAACTAGCCATGACCAAACAAATGGACCTCAGGTACAGCTAATTTCTGGAGCAATTATATTTTCATGTTGAGAGATTTAGCTGATTATCTGCACAATTTCACACAGCTTTCCCCCCCTGTGTGAGTGGAAATGACTGAACATTATGAAAAGTATTTTTTTTTCTTCATCATTAGCAAGAGTCATTAGGGAAACAGGTCCATCACATGGCGTTAACAAGTGTAGTTACCACGGTCACATACACAACGGTAGTACTTCATTTCATAAATTCCATAATACAGTGGCTAAATTATTATTTGATTCACTGTAGATTTTGTAAATCCATCCCCTTACAAAGACAGTCCATGATTGTTTTGGTACATTGTAAAAACAAATTCTGTAAAAAAAACGGTCATCTACTGGCAGCTATGGCTGCCAAACAAAAACCATAAAATTAAAGTAAAACATTGTAAACCAAATAATGATCAAAAACATTATATTTACAGAAATTTGCATGAAACGTTTTGCGGAAAAAAATATATATATATATTTTACAGATTTTTACTAAATTATTAAGATCAACCACCTTTAATAAAGTGACAATGCAAACAGTTCTGCAGAAAAATACCTTTATTCTACAGAGTTTTTCCAAATCATTACGATCAAACACCTTTAATGAAGTGACAATGCTGGCAGTTCCACAGAAAAATACCATTATTTTACAGATTTTTTCTGAATTGTTAAGATCAACCACCTTTAATAAAGTGACGATGCAAACAATTCTGCAGAAAAATACCTTTATTCTACAGCATGGGTGTCAAATTTGGCCCACCGTGTAATTTCACTTAGCCCTTGAGGCGATATCAAATTAACACTAAAGCTGGCCCGCCGATCATATATTTCGGCGGTGCCGCGGTAACACCGCATTCACCACTAATTCTAATACTTGCCAACCCTCCCGGGAGTCTTCCAAACTTCAGTGCCCATCCCGAAAATCATCACGTCTGCCTACGAGTCCAACGAGTGCTGACCCAGTCACAGAACATGTGCAGCTTCTGTACGCACACAGAAGTGAATGCAATGCATACTTCATCAACAGCGATACAGGTTGCACTGAGGGTGGCCGAATAAAAAAAACTTTAACACTCCTAGAAATATACGCCACACTGTGAATCCACACCAAACAAGAATGACAAAAAAATTTCGGGAGAACATCCACACAGTAACACAACATAAACACAACAGAACATATACCCAGAATATTTTGCAGCACTAACTCTTCCGGGACGCTACAAAGTGTGTGGGGGGGCGGGGTTTGGTGGTAGCGGGGGTGTATTTTTTAGCGTCCCGGAAGAGTTAGTGCTGCAAAGGATTCTGGGTATTTGTTCTGTTGTGTTTATATTGTGTTACGGTGCGGATGTTCTCCCGAAATGTGTTTGTCATTCTTGTTTGGTGTAGATTCACAGTGTGGCATATATTTCTAACAGTGTTAAAGTTTTTTATACTGGTACTGTCAGTGTAACCCAGTGGTTCTCAAACTTTTTTTGTCATCCCCCACTTTGGACAAGGGGGAGTTTTCAAGCCCCACCTGCCCCCATCGCCCCAACAGAACGCTAATGCCAAACTTAACGTTTTCAAATTTATTGAACATCAAGTAACATCAAGTTGTATACATTCAAAGTCAATAACATAAAATAACATCAAGTTCAATAATAAATAAAATAAATGTGCAGCTGTGGTATAACTTGCATCAAGTTCAATAATTAATAAAATAACTTGCATCAAGTTCAATAATAAATAAAACAAAAGTGTTATAACTTGCATCAAGTTCAATAATAAATCAAAAAAAGTGTTATAACTTGCATCAAGTTCAATAATAAATCAAAAAAGTGTTATAACTTGCATCAAGTTCAATAATACATCAAAAAAAGTGTTATAACTTGCATCAAGTTCAATAATAAATCAAAAAAGTGTTATAACTTGCATCAGGTTGAATAATAAATAAAAAAAAGTGTTATAACTTGCATCAAGTTCAATTATAAATAAAAAAAGTGTTATAACTTGCATCAAGTTCTATAATAAATCAAAAAAGTGTTATAATTTGCATCAAGTTCAATAATAAATAAAAAAAGTGTTATATCTTGCATCAAGTTCAATAATAAATCAAAAAAAGTGTTATAACTTGCATCAAGTTCAATAATAAATCAAAAAAGTGTTATAACTTGCATCAAGTTCAATAATAAATCAAAAAAAGTGTTATAACTTGCATCAAGTTCAATAATAAATCAAAAAAAGTGTTATAACTTGCATCAAGTTCAATAATAAATTTAAAAAAGTGTTATAACTTGCATCAAGTTCAATAATAAATCAAAAAAAGTGTTATAACTTGCATCAAGTTCTATAATAAATCAAAAAAAGTGTTATAACTTGCATCAAGTTCAATAATAAATCAAATAACTTGCATCAAGTTCAATAATTAAAAAAAAAAGTGTTATAACTTGCATCTAGTTCAATAATACATTTTAAAAAAGTGTTATAACTTGCATCAAGTTCAATAATAAATCAAATAACTTGCATCAAGTTCAATAATAAATCCAATAATAACTTGCATCAAGTTCAATAATAAATCAAATAAAAGTGCCACTTTGCAATCTTTGCAAAAAAAAAAGGAGGAGCTATGCATTTGGCAAGACAGAGCAAGTGAACATGAGTTTTACAGTACTCCAGCATTAGTGGCTGCAATGAGCCTGTTTTGCACTGCACAGCTTTTCAAATCGGGGTTGCAGGCTTGACACTGCCACTGTTAAAACCTCATTGAGTTCGGGGCTGAGCTGCCTTGACGCCAGTGCTTCCCGATGAATGACACGGTGTGTCCAATGCGCATTTGCGCAACCCTCTTTATTAGAGCCTGCAGCCCGTTTCTTGACCCTGCCATGGTCTGTGCGCCATCAGAGCAAAAGCCCACACAGTTTTCCCATTTAAGGTCGTGTTCTTTGAGGAAACTGTCCATTATCTTGAACAGCTCATCAGCAGTGGCTCTATTTTTTATGTATTTGCAAAACAGCAAATCCTCGCACAGTGACTCGCCATTCACAAAGCTTCCCCTTAGCCCCGCCCCCATTAGTTACTGTTGCTATGTCTGTCAAACGTTCGCTCCTACCTAGTAATGTAAAGCCTACAGGATAAATAAGTAATTTACATGTATTTATACAGCGGATATCACAGACAGTATCACAAAGTGATTTACAGTGTGTATTGAAAATGAAAGGATAGTAAAAACAATTATCTAAGAATATAATTTTTTTTTAAAAATTAAAGTGAAATTTCCTCCCGTTCCGAGTCGCGCCCCACTGGTGGGGAATAGAGACATGACAGGTGGGGCACGACTCGGAACGGGAGGAAATTTCACTTAATTTTTGTATTTTGTATTTATATTCTTAGATTTTTTTGAGAAACGCTGGTGTAACCTGTATCGCTGTTGATGAAGTGTGCGTTGCATTCGCTCGTGTGTGCGTACAGAAGGCGTACATATCTTGTGACTGGGTCTGAACGATGTTAAAATGGATGAAAGGCGTACATGACGATAGCTCGTAGAGGACGTTAAAGGTTAATTTGTTCAACCTTAGACCGCGGCTTTGTTCAGTTATAAATTTTGGCCCACTCTGTATTTGAGTTTGACACCCCTGTGTTAGATTGTTAGTATGGACATAGACTTGTATATAACAAGCTACATATTTAATGAAAGATAATTACTGTAATTTTACATGAATTTGAAAGTAATTTAAGAAAACAGAAAATGCTATGTATAATTAAATTGGTATTTTTCTGTAAAAAAAATAGATATTTACATAGTTTATCAATACTGGCATATTACTTAAAATAACAGGCGGATTGTTTATTTACAGATAATGTCTTCAATTCTACAGTTTTATAAACTATTTTACAAAAATAGAAAAATTACAGTAGAAATTTAGAGTACATTTACCATAAAAATAGGATTTTTTTTTACAGTGTAGGTTTATTTTAACAGAGACATAATATCAATATAAAATCAAGAATAAAAAATTAAAAAAATATATTAAAGTTGCCATATATGTCATCAGCTCAAAATTAAACGTTTTATTAAACCAAAAAATATAAGAACACCAACTGATTTTAAAGGAACTACAGATAATTGTCTACTTTCTCACAATGTCAAGCGACAACCTTTTATAAATCCCTCTTCAATCCAAATCAGATGGCTGACGTTCAGGCTGTGAAGCCTGGCATTTTATGGCATTTCATTTAAAGTGTATCTTCTTGATTTTGCGTTGATTGTTTAACTCTTTAAAAAAAAACATTTGTAAGAGAATAAACTTACTCAATAAGCAGTGCATGAAATATTTACTTCCCACACTGTTTACAATTTAATTTTATGTTTACGTGAGCCAGGAGGTTTTGTGATAGCTAAGGTTTGTCAGTGTGGGTATTGTTGATGAAACTTACAGGAAATGTCCAAAATGTGAAAATAAACAGTTGATCGGATCCTGTGGATGATCCTGATCATATCTATTACGTTACCTTACATTTACAGTGCAAAGCTGAACGTGTTTGAGTGCTAGCTGCCCGGGTCTTGCCTCCACCCATAGAGACAAAGAGAGTGGATGACCTACATACAGTCGTGATCAAAAGTTTACATACACTTGTAAAGAACATAATGTCATGGCTGTCTTGAGTTTCCAATACTTTCTACAACTCTTATTTTTTTGTGATAGAGTGATTGGAGCACATACTTGTTGGTCACAAAAAAAATTCATGAAGTTTGGTTATTTTATGAATTTATTATGGGTCTACTGGAAATGTGACCAAATCTGCTGGGTCAAAAGTATACATACAGCAATGTTAATATTTGGTTACATGTCCCTTGGCAAGTTTCACTGCAATAAAGCGCTTTTGGTAGCCATCCACAAGCTTCTGGCAAGCTTCTGGTTGAATTTTGGATCACTCCTCTTGACAAAATTAGTGCAGTTCAGCTAAATTTGTTGGTTTTCTGACATGGACTTGTTTCTTCAGCATTGTCCACACGTTTAAGTCAGGACTTTGGGAAGGCCATTCTAAAACTTTAATTCTAGCCTGATTTAGCCATTCCTTTACCACTTTTGACGTGTGTTTGAGGTCATTGTCGTGTTGGAACACCCAACTGCGCCCAAGACCCAACCTTAGGGCTGATGATTTTAGGTTGTCCTGTATAATTTGTAGGTAATCCTCCTTTTTCATTGTCCCATTTATAGCACTAGTTATATTCCTGACTTAAACGTGTGGACAATGCTGAAGAAACAAGTCCATGTCAGAAAACCAACACATTTAGCTGAACTGCACCAATTTTGTCAAGAGGAGTTGTCAAAATTTAAACCAAAAGCTTGCCAGGAGCTCTTGGATGGCTACCAAAAGCGCCTTATTGCAGTGATACTGGCCAAGGGACATGTAACCAAATATTGACGTTGCTGTATGTATACTTTTGACCCAGCAGATCTGGTCACATTTTCAGTAGACCCATAATAAATTGATAAAAGAACCAAACTTCATGAATGTTTTTTGTGACCAACAAGTATGTGCTCCATTCACTCTATCACGAACAAATAAGCATTGCAGAAATGATTGTAAATTCAAGACAGCCATGACATTATGTTCTTTACAAGTGTAAACTTTTGACCACGACTGTAAGTGTTCACTCTGTTGATTTCAAAAGCACTAAGCTGCTTACACCGATGCAACGAGTGAAACCTTTGTAGGGATGTATATTGTTAGGATTTAATCTATATCAATATCGATATTTCTTATTGATACCGGGATTTATTTGTACTCTTATCAGTACTACTGTATATGTAATTGGTGTAAATAAAGATGTGAAAAAATAAAAAAAATAAAAAAATGTTTATTAGTACAAGAGGTTGTACACCTGTACATACATATATATATATATATATATATATATATATATATATATATATATATATATATATATATATATATATATATATATATATACATACTGTATATATATCAGCACCTGCTTTTTAAGTCTTAAACAAGTCAAATATGTTTGCTAATGCAGTTGTTATGTCATCATCTTGTAAAGACCACACAGATCTTTTACATTTACACTCAGCTAGAAATATTTATGTATGACACTCCTGTGCAGAGAACATACCTTTTACATGATATATCATATTAAGTATATCATATACATCAATACAACCAATTAGCATGTTAGGTGGGTGTGCATTTTGTAACAATAGCGGTAGGAAATGGCTGGATGGATGGATGGAGGATTTGTTATTTGTGTTTATGTTACACACGTCTGTTGTGATAAGTAATTGTCGATTCCATCCTTGCAAACCACTTACACATTACAATGTGTATTTTTCCTAACAGCAACAATTGTTTCAAAGACTTACAGAACATGATTAATGACAACACATTTTTAAACATAGATCCAAAGTCAAAGGCTGATGGAACTATCAGCTACTATATTGTATAAAAAGCTCATGCAAAGTGCTCATTTGCATATTGGCTCGTTATTGCTTGTACTTTGTGTGGGGCAGCTTCTAGCCATCAGTCAACGAGATAACAATGTCATATGCAATTTCCATAGTTTTAAGGGTCGATGGAATCGAGATAATAGAAAGATGACAAGTAAAAAGTACCAATTTTGGCTTTGACCTCAGCTACCTCTGCCGTATTATGTCAGACCAAATTTTTGTTGTTTGTTCCAAATCCTGTAGTCATTTCTACATTTGATAGCACTTCAAGGGGGAAACAGGATGTTGATTGATTGGTTCTCTAAAGTGTTCATTTTGACAGCAGTTTTTAATTTAGTTTTAGTCATAGATTTTTGACGAACATTTATGTTATTTTTAGTCATATTTTAGTCATCTAAATTGATTTAGATTTAGTAAAAATTTAGTCGACTAAATTCCTCAAAATTTTTGTCAACTCAAAATCAAGTAAAATGTGTCGACTAAAATAAAAAGTATATAAGAAACGCATATTTGAAGTTGAAGTTGTCTTGAAACCACTTTTATTCAGGGTATTACAGAGCATCTCAAAAACTAAATTCACAACAAGACCTAAACTCCATGAATATATCAATAAGTATATTTCACACTAACCTTCCTATATAGTGTATAACCACACTGGCGGTACAAAATTGGTGTCTTGGTCATTGTCTCGTTTAAATACAGCAAACTGTTGTAAATACGTACTTACTTTATATATATATATATATATATATATATATATATATATATATATATCACATGTCTTATTTTGTGTGGTAGCTTGAAAAATTACAAATCTGTTTTTTTGTGTTGTTAAGTTGTGCAATGAACTGAACAGTGTGCCGAGGACATCGATTAAAGTGCACTGTACAGGTATCTTGCTTATTAAATTGATGCACAAGCTTGCTTATCGTCTACAACAAAAGTAGTGGTCGAGTAAGCGGTCTTGCTCTTGCTCTACCATATTCAACAGTAACAGTAATGCAGTACAGTATGAGTAATTTAGAAATATTAGCTTTGGCCTACCAAATGTTGCATAGATTTCCGGATGGTTAGCCTGCAGTCCATAAGTCTTCTCTTTCTTCCAAATGTAAAAAACATAATGTATTGAGGTGTGTAACAATACAGTAGGGATGTAACAATATGAACATTTCATATCATGGTTATTGTGACCAACATTATCATTATTATTGTGGTATTGTTAAATGTGGTGCTTAAAAAGTACTTATACACACACTGAAATCTTTAGACAAAGATATATATTTTAAACATAACTGAAATAAATAGACACACTTTTAGAAAACCCACTGCTTTGCATGTCTTGTGTTTTCTTTATGCTTCACTAATAGTGTTTTAATCTTAATCTGATTTATATATGTAATAGTGGCTAAGCTTTTTCTTGTTTTAAATATTGGTTTGTACTGTAGTACTTTAACAATGTTAGTTTATGTTTGATGAAACGTGATTATATGCATGAGCGTACGTATGTATATGTACTTGTATATGTACAGTATGTGTATACTGTATGTATGTTTGTACAGTGAATATACAGTATATGTGCAGTATGTGTATATGTATGTTTGTACAATGAGTGTCGACTAAATTGTCAATTAATTCGTCATTATTTTTGTCAACGTGCATATGTTTTGATTCGTATTAAGCCTATCGTAGTCATGGAAAAGGTTGATGATGCTAACTAAGTCAATTTTTTTTTGTTAAAAAATGTAACACTGGTTCTTTATATTCAAACAGTCAGGTTAACAAGATATCATCACATGCAATCAATGTTTAATCATCCAATGGCTTTTGTGTACTCAAACAACATTAACGCTCTTTCTTACATCAACTTCCTGCTTTCGTTCCTGCAGGATCATGGAACATGTAGTTATTTTGGCCCGAAACAATACATCTCTACGTTCGCTATTTAGTCTTATGAAAATTAATATTAACAGCTATGCCAAGGCGTTATTAGTTAATGAGGTCATTAGAGACAACAATCTTAACGTCATAGGTCTTAGCGAAACCTGGCTCAAACCAGACAAATTTTTTGCGCTCAATGAGGCATCTCCTCCTAACTATACGAATGCGCATGTTGCCCGTCCTCTTAAAAGGGGAGGGGGTGTCGCACTAATATACAATGAAAATTTCAACCTTACCCCTAACCTAAATAATAAATATAAATCGTTTGAGGTGCTTACTATGAGGTCTGTCACACCGCTACCTCTCGACCTGGCTGTTATCTACCGCCCCCCTGGGCCCTATTCGGACTTTATCAGTGAATTCTCAGAGTTCGTTGCTGATCTAGTGAGGCACGCCGACAATATAATCATAATGGGGGACTTTAATATCCATATGAATACCCCATCGGACCCTCAGTGCGTGGCGCTCCAAACCATAATTGATAGCTGTGGTCTTACACAAATAATACATGAACCCACGCATCGCAACGGTAATACAATATATCTAGTGCTTGTCAGGGGTGTCACCACCTCCAAAGTTATGATACTTCCATATACTAAAGTAATGTCCGATCATTACCTTATAAAATTTGAAGTTTTGACTCATTGTCAACAAGCTAATAATAATAATAACTGCTACAGCGGCCGCAACATTAATGCTGCCACAACGATGACTCTTGCTGACCTACTGCCTTCGGTAATGGCACCATTCCCAAATTATGTCGGCTCTATTGATAACCTCACTAACAACTTTGACGATGCCTTGCGTGAAATTATTGATAGTACAGCACCGCTAAAGCAAAAAAGGGCCCCTAAAAGGCGCACCCCATGGTTTACAGAAGAAATTAGAGCTCATAAATTATCATGTAGAAAACTGGAACGCAAATGGCGCGCGACTAAACTTGAGGTTTTCCATCAAGCATGGAGTGATAGTTTAATAACTTATAAACGCATGCTTACCTTAGCTAAAGCTAAATACTACTCAAATCTCATCCGCCTCAACAAAAACGATCCTAAATTTATGTTTAGTACAGTAGCATCGCTAACCCAACAAGGGACTCCTCCCAGTAGCTCCACCCACTCGGCAGATGATTTTATGAATTTCTTTAATAAGAAAATTGAACTCATTAGAAAGGAGATTAAAGACAACGCATCCCAGCTACAACTGGGTTCTATTAACACAAATACGACTGTATATACGACGGACACTGCCCTCCAAAATAGTCTCTCTATTTTTGATGAAATAACATTAGAGGAATTATTACAGCGTGTAAGTGGGATAAAACAAACAACATGTTTACTTGACCCACTTCCTGGGAAACTTATCAAGGAACTGTTTGTATTATTAGGTCCATCAGTGTTAAATATTATAAACGTATCACTGTTCCCCTAGCATTCAAAAAAGCGGTTATTCATCCTCCGCTCAAAAGACCTAACCTCGATCCTGACCTCATGGTAAACTACCGACCGGTCTCCCACCTTCCGTTTATTTCCAAAATTCTCGAAAAAATTGTTGCACAGCAGCTAAATGAACACTTAGTGACTAACAATCTCTGTAAAACTTTTCAATCCGGTTTCAGGGCAAATCACTCTACGGAGACAGCCCTCGCAAAAATGACTAATGATCTATTGCTATTGATGGATTCTGATGCGTCATCTATGTTGCTGCTTCTTGATCTTAGCGCCGCTTTCGATACCGTCGATCATAATATTTTATTAGAGCGTATCAAAACACGTATTGGTATGTCAGACTTAGCCTTGTCTTGGTTTAACTCTTATCTTACTGACAGGATGCAGTGCGTCTCCCATAACAATGTGACCTCGGACTATGTCAAGGTAACGTGCGGAGTTCCCCAGGGTTCGGTTCTTGGCCCTGCACTCTTTAGTATTTACATGCTGCCGCTGGGTGACATCATACGCAAGTACGGTGTTAGCTTTCACTGTTATGCTGACGACACTCAACTCTACATGCCCCTAAAGCTGACCAACACGCCGGATTGTAGTCAGCTGGAGGCGTGTCTTAATGAAATTAAACAATGGATGTCCGCTAACTTTTTGCAACTCAACGCTAAGAAAACGGAAATGCTGATTATCGGTCCTGCTAGACACCAACATCTATTTAATAATACCACCTTAACATTTGACAACCAAACAATTAAACAAGGAGACTCGGTAAAGAATCTGGGTATTATCTTCGACCCAACTCTCTCGTTTGAGTCGCACATTAAGAGTGTTACTAAAACGGCCTTCTTTCATCTCCGTAATATCGCTAAAATTCGTTCCATCTTGTCCACTAGCGACGCTGAGATCATTATTCATGCGTTCGTTACGTCTCGTCTCGATTACTGTAACGTATTATTTTCGGGTCTCCCTATGTCTAGCATTAAAAGATTACAGTTGGTACAAAATGCGGCTGCAAGGCTTTTGACAAAAACAAGAAAGTTTGATCATATTACGCCTATACTGGCTCACCTGCACTGGCTTCCTGTGCACTTAAGATGCGACTTTAAGGTTTTACTACTTACGTATAAAATACTACACGGTTTAGCTCCAGCCTATCTCGCCGATTGTATTGTACCATATGTCCCGACAAGAAATCTGCGTTCAAAGAACTCCGGCTTATTAGTGATTCCCAGAGCCAAAAAAAAGTCTGCGGGCTATAGAGCGTTTTCTATTCGGGCTCCAGTACTCTGGAATGCCCTCCCGGTAACAGTTAGAGATGCTACCTCAGTAGAAGCATTTAAGTCCCATCTTAAAACTCATTTGTATAATCTAGCCTTTAAATAGACCCCCCTTTTTTTAGACCAGTTGATCTGCCGTTTCTTTTCTTCTCTCCTCTTCTCCCCTGTCCCTTGCGAGGGGGAGTTGCATAGGTCCGGTGGCCATGGATGAGTGCTGGCTGTCCAGAGTCGGGACCCCGGGTGTACCACTAGCCTGTGCATTGGTTGGGGACATCTCTGCGCTGCTGACCCGTCTCCGCTCTGGATGGTTTCCTGTTGGCCCCGCTGTGGACTGGACTCCCGCTGATGTGTTGGATCCACTGTGGACTGGACTTTCACAATGTTATGTCAGACCCACTCGACATCCATTGCCTTCGGTCTCCCCTAGAGGGGGGGGGGGGGGGGTTACCCACATATGCGGTCCTCTCCAAGGTTTCTCATAGTCATTCACCGACGTCCCACTGGGGTGAGTTTTTCCTTGCCCGTATGTGGGCTCTGTACCGAGGATGTCGTTGTGGCTTGTACAGCCCTTTGAGACACTTGTGATTTAGGGCTATATAAATAAACATTGATTGATTGATTGATTGGTATTCTTGTAGTAGCACTTCTGATCTTGCTTAGTTTTGGTTTAATCCTTTCCGCGTCCTTACTATAATCCTCTTATGTTATCGTTACAGCTTCGGCTGTGTCTTCGTCTCCTGTGGACTCATTACAAGGGGATGGATCAAATGCAGAGGACACATTTCACCACACCTAGTGTGTGTGTGACAATTATTGGTACTTATATCCCGGACTTTCAACACCAATAAATGTAGTAATTTCTACACTTAATCGCAATTCAAGAAGGAGACAGGATAATGATTGACTAGTTATTCATAATTTAAGCGTTAGGTTAACAAGATATCAATCAATCAATCAAAAATTACTCATATAGCCCTTAATCACAAATGTCTCAAAGGGCTGCACAAGCCACAACGACATTCTCGGCTCAGACCCCACATCAGGGCAAGAAAAAACTCAACCAAATGGGAACAACAAGAAACCCTGGAAGGGTCATCGGAACTACTTTAAGTCACACCAACTCTAAGTCTAAGTGGCACCTACTCTGTGTAACTGAAAGACGTGCCCACAGGGGTGATGACAAAGAAAGTAAAGCATGTCTTTAAACGGAAGTGAAGCTAGAGAGACAATGTAACACAGAAATCAGAAATTAATAAAAAATGATACTGCTGAAAATAGGTTAAGGGTTAGGGTTAGGGCTGGGGGTAGCGTTGTATATAATCAGCCGAAAAAGCAATACATTCAACAACCGAACTCATACCAACCAATGGTTTGTTGCATTAGCCATCTTGAATCATGTTACAAATCAAGTGTCCACTGTTGCGTTGTCAGCGCCACTGTGGCCATGTCTATAAAACACGGTTCAATACCGTTGTTGTCACTCTTGTGGGTGCAACTCAGAGTGGGTGCGACTTACAGTAGTTCTGCAACCAGAGCTGTACCATTTACAATCAATGTCTAAGCTTACAATGGCTTCCGTGTTCTCAAACAATATTAGCGCTCTTTTTTACATCAACTTCCTGCTTCCGTTCCTGCAGGATCATGGGAAATAAAGTTATTTTGGCCCATAACAATACATCTCTTCATTGGCCATCTAGTCTTATTAGTCCACATATGAGCACACATTAAAACAATATAAACATGCAAATTAAATTAGCTGTTATACTATACACTTTACAACAGAAGTTAAAACAAATCCCCATTGCCTACAAGACATATAGAAGACACATTCAGTAAACGTATACACCTCTTACATAAGTTGAAAGTATAGTAAATTAAATATATAGTACGCTTCATTGTGTAAAAAAGATAATTTAACCCAGGGGTCCCCAAACTTTTTGACTCGTGGGCCGCATTGGTTTAAAACAATTCGGGCTGTATATATATATATATATATATATATATATATATATATATATATATATATATATATATAGATATATATATATATATATATATATATATATATATATAGATATATATATCTATATATATCTATATATATATATATATATATATATATATTCCTCACGCACTAATTGACTGAAAGACCACGCACTTGGGAAAATGCATTTTTAGACAAAATGATTTGCCTGAGAGGCTAGGAGACACTGAGAGTAACAAGCGGTAGAAAATGGATTAAAAAAGATAGATTTAAAAAAAAAAAAAAAAATGTTTTAATATTATTTTATTTTTTTTTTAAACTTGGGACTTCCCGTGGGTCGTAGTTTGGGGACCCCTGATTTAGCCCGGTTACTTTTACACCTGAAAACTGAACATAGTGTTGCAAAATTCAAAAGGACAGCTGCGTTAGCCGAAATACAGCAGTTCTATTCACACAGTATAGTTAGATACAGTGTATATAATTACATCAACACATTAAGGACACCCTGCAGACACAGATTTAAAATGAATAAAAGGTTTGCCAGACAGGAAATGTAAGTCAACAGTAAGTGTTTGAAGAAGCTGACTGTGTGGTCCATATCCACTGACTCCTATGTCTCCATTCGGTCATTAAAACAAAGAATCACGATGCCACTGTGCAGACTTGCTATAAACAGTGATTAAATGTTCATAACACGAGGATCAAGCCAGTAACGAAGAACACAAGAATAGTTTGAGTTATATTGCGGTAAATTGATAATAAAACAAATATTTACATATCACATATTTCACGTGCAGCTGTGGGGTTCATAATGTCACCAGCTATGCGTGTTGGTAGCAGTGTGATTTCTCCTTGTAAAACACCCTTCATTTCACTGATTTTTAATAATAGGAACATGAATGGTAACCTTTTGAATCAGTAACTATTTTGATTGCTTTTCTTATCAATCCTACACAACACAGAGTTGATTAAATGAACACATTTCAGCGGATTAATTAAAAATGTATATGGGAGTATGAAAGTTAAAGAAATAAAAGAATGTTCAAATAAGTTTAATAACAGCAACAAAAGGCATTCTGAATTCCCACTGAGCCAACTTAAAATCAGAGTAAATGACTTTTATAACAAGAGAGGTTTACTTAAATATATCATGCATGTAAACAAGGGAGAGGAGATTAGTTATTTATTTGAGAAAAAACATTTCACTTAGTCTCTCAAATAGGCTTTTATACTCTCTAAAAACCAGAGTGAGTGATAGTCTGGAGGGGGAGAAGTATGGGGGGTTGCCCCTTGTAAGGAGATCATTTCAAAAATGCATCCTCATAAATTGTCATCCCATCCTCCACTCGTCCAAATGTGTATTTTTCTAATGCATGAGAGGCCATATTCAAATGAAGGAGGGGAAGACCTTTCACATGCACGTCAGGCTATAATGGGGAAAGCTTAGCATAACTTCCGTCTGATTTCCAATGCAAATATTAGCAGTCAAGTTCAGTGTGCGGTGGCAGATTATAGTTTATCCCTCTCACACACCACAGAGTTCTTTTACGCTCTGGCAGCATTTTTGCTTATCAGTGCAATGCAACAATCAACTCTCCTCACATCCTCCCAGTCTTATGGAGACTTGAGGAGACTTCAAGAGGCACTGGAGAAACGAGATGATGAAGGTGTATGTGCGTGTGTGTGTGTGTGTGTGTGGGTGTGTGTGTGTGTGTGTGTGTGTGGGTGTGTGTGTGTGTGTGTGTGTGTGTGTGTGTTGGCAGTGGTGACAACCAAATAGGAAACATGAAAAGAATGATCAATATTCAAATGTGGTCATGATCCTCCACAAACTTTCAGCCACCATTATTTTTTTCCCTTCTTCCGTTTCTTCAGTGTACAAATCCTTAAATTAAACATCTTAATTGCTGTAAGCTTTACTGTCATTGAGGGAATTACAAAGGCCTCAGTGGAGTCTCCCCAACCCCATTCGCTCAACTACCCTATCCGCTCCTAATAACACATTATATACTATTGTTTATATAATTACACTTTACGCCCCCTCCCATATCCCCATGCTATTTTTGCTACACCACAAAGGCAGTGTGACTGATGAGTTAGTGTATCAAACAATATATTTACAATAGCGCAGACAATTCTATTGGCCTGCTGAGTTTTCTAATCGGGTCTATTGTGGATTGTGGGTAAACATTGGCATTTGTTGGCAAAAAATGTACATTATATCACAATGTTCTTTCAATATGTGCAACATTTAAGAATTGTTTTTTTTTTAAATGTCAGTGAAACGGCTGCAGAGTGGCCAAGTTACCATGTCAGTCTCAGTCACAAGATCAATGGTTCAAATCTCCGTTCGTGAATATCTGTGTGTAGTTTGCATGTTC
Organism: Entelurus aequoreus; assembly: GCF_033978785.1. Taxonomy (NCBI): domain Eukaryota; kingdom Metazoa; phylum Chordata; class Actinopteri; order Syngnathiformes; family Syngnathidae; genus Entelurus; species Entelurus aequoreus. Next base: position 46,411,939 of record NC_084741.1, on the reverse strand, counting down.
TTCCTAGACAAATTGTGTGAATTCTCTACATAAACTATGGCTTTCTCTCATGTAAAACAAAAACATGCACTTTTGTTTAGTCGGGATTGTAAATTGTCCATAAAATGTCAGGTGACAGGGACGTGCGGTCAGGGGAGGTAGGGGGATGGAGCCTCATTTCATCAAATCAAATCAAACTTTATTTATAAAGCGCTTTTCATACATAAAAGAAATGCAACGCAAAGTGCTTTACAAAGTTAAAAACAATACCCCGGTGACCCATATCCCCCATTATCACATACGTATGCACGGATACAGATACCAAACACAAACACACACACACACACACACACACAACATACACACATATGCAACTATATGGACTGATGATTGCATGGCTGAGTACAGAGGATACATGTAAGTAAACACTATCACAGGAGCCATCTGCACCAGGAGGTCATCAGACCATGTCCACCCTGACGCTGACACAAAAGCGCCCTCACAAGCAAGGCCGATAACCCCTGAGACAGATGGCTCATCTAAGGAACGTTGGAAAATAAAAATAATAAAACTTGTAAAATAGTGAGAACCATTTTAAAGATTAAAATACAAGTAAGACATATGAAAATATATAGAAAAAATAAAAATAAAAAATAAATAAAAATATATATACAGTAAATAAATAATAAAGAAATATAACTAAATAAAATATTGCATAACTAATAAAATAAAAAGTAAAATACAAATGACCTCAATAAAATAATTATCAGGTAAAAGCCAAATCAAAAAGGTGGGTCTTAAGCCTGCTATTAAAAACATGAATGTTCTCTGCAGCCCTGAGGTCCTCCAGCAAGCTGTTCCATAGACGGGGGGCCATAATGGTGGAAAGATGCCATTCCGTGACTTTGTGTCCTGACTTTTGGAATAATTAGGAGATGAGTGCCGGAGGATCTCAGGGCCCGGGAAGGTTCATAGGGTAAAAGCAAATCTGAAAGATAAGACGGCCCAATACCATAAAAACATTTATAAACCATAAGAAGAATCTTAAACTGTATCCTGAAACACACGGGGAGCCAATGCAAAGATTTTAAAACTGGTGTAAAGTGAGATCGCCTTCTGGTCTTCGTCATGACACGTGCCGCTGAATTTTGGACTAATTTTAAAGGTGTGATAACCTTTTTAGTAAGACCAGAAAGCAGGGCGTTACAATAATCTATACGACTTGTAATAAAAGCATGTATTAGCGTCACTGTGTTGCCCTGAGAGAGAATTGGGCGAACTCTGGCTACATTCTTAAGATGATAAAAACATATTTTTGTTATATTTTTTACATTTGGTATACAACTAAGGTCAGAGTCGAAAATGTGTCATGATAAAAACATTTAAAAACTAACATTAAAAAAAATATTCATATCTGTCCATTAAACTGTTGTAAATGTATGTATGATTATGATCATTTTAAAGTAAAAATCACTAATTTGCACATGCTTGTCATATACAGGGCATACACCTGATTTGAGTCTGCTGCTTGGCTTTGTGTGCAAGCAAACTTATGAGTTTGTGTGCATTGTGCCTCGTCTTAAGTGCACAAGCAAACTTACACATTTGTCTGCATTGTGCCAAGTCTTAAGTGTACTGAATGAATACAAGGTAGAAAACAGACGAGGCAGTAGCGAGTGTTTCCTCTTTGCTTTAGTGTCTAAGTGCCTTTAGCAGTCAACACTCAGCATGGCTATTTCTGTTTGTCCGCATGTTGCCAATAGGCCTGCAATGTTTGCAGAAACATGTTTTCTACATGACTTTTTTGAATATAGAATATGCAGTCTGTGTAATGTATTTATTGTAAGTGTGACATCATTCTTTTTGCAAATTGGACTATAAAACACAGAAAAATCCTACTGAAAGGCACTGCAGTACTCTGAGTTACTATGAAAAGGGAGGCGTATGTGAGCATCACTACACGTCACTGACTGGTCCAGAGTGTACACCGACTCTTACCCAAAGTCAGGTGGGCTAAGCTACTGCTCACCTGCGACCATAATGAGGACAAGCTGCAATCAAAAAGTAATGTAATTTTACTTGATTCATAAATACAGTCAAGAAGCGGTATAATTGTCATGACATGTGTCTCAGGTCATTCTTGTCATGCTTTTGTTGTTATTAGGGCCCGCATGGCCCTGTATAAAGGACTCCCACAGGGAGTCCTTTGTACAGGGACAGAGGACTCTATTGCAATTGTAAGTTTTTATTATTATTAATTCTTTATTATTATTCCGCAGATTTGCGCACTACTTTGCCCCCCTTAACATGCTTCAAAACTCACCAAATTTTACACACACATCAAAAAACGCGTACACAACACTTTAGTCAAAAACACCAAACCACAAACATCAAAATTGCGCTCTAGTTCTCTTTGGTTTTGAATGTATTTCTGTTCCAGCGCTTCTTCCTTTGTTTACGTTCTGGTTGTTAGGTGTACACACCAGTTTCCGTTTATTGATTAGTGTCCCGGTCTGCTGCTGCCACTTATCACGCCCTCACCTGTGTCACCCTGCCTGTTCTTGTTCGCCATTGACGACTGTTTATGTTGGCTTTACTCTACTACCTACATTGTTCTTATTATGCTAAGAGCTTTATGTTTGCTACGCTTCACATGCACTTCTCAGCAGCATGCTCCTTTTTGATTTTGTTGTGATTTTGGAATTAAAAACTCATCTTACCTGCACGCTGCCTGCTTCCCTCCATGCTGCCTAATTGCAACAATAATGACATATTACATTATAAAAATACAAGTTTCATACATTTAAAAATATAAATTGCTTTGGTCAGATTGAGGTCTGTTTTTGGATGTACAGTAGGTGGTAAGCTTTGGACAGTACAATGAAATAAAATACTCAAGCATTAAAGCATCAGATTTTGGTGTTTACAGTCATCACCATTGGTATTTCATAAAAGCCAGGCTGCTAATGTTATTCAGCAATGCACACTCAACGAAGAGCAGGCTCCTGCACTTCAATTTTATTGTAACACTAAACACCAGAGGGCTGAGTAAACACAGTCTGATGTGGCAGCGGAGCCAATTAGAAGCTGCTTGAGGTCAAGTCAAGGCCTGAGGGAGTAGAGGAACAATAAATAATTTGCGGCGTAAAAAGCAAAGTGTTGCCCGGTACAAAATGTATTGCGTTGTTTTAAGTCTTGACAAGTTATTTTCCCAATGAATTATACATGTGAGACTGTGCTACAACATGCATTGCCCAGTGAGGAGGAGATAATCTCTCAACAATGGTGTGTATGACAAACACTGCGAGAGATTGGCTGCTGGATGGGGATGTGAAGTGCTCCCTGTCACATTGCCTGCCATTATGGAAAAAACAACATGGGATGAAAAGAAAAAGAACCATTCTAATACATATCTATTCACTACATCCTGTAGTACACCAATACAAGAGCTACTATAGCATAGAGTCCCAGATATTATATTATGTAACCAAAACATAATCAAGCTCAGCTGTTCCTTTGAAATATTTATATCCTATCTTTACTACACTTGAGACAATTGTGGTAAAAGTTAACGCAGGCTCTGATATAAATTGTTTGTCAGAGAGTTATAATCCATTTTGGGACTAAAGAATACGACAATTGTGAATCTAGGAAGAAGAGAACCTAGGGAGCAGCCTTTGTGGTTGATGTTTTCTGCTTGAGATTAAATGTTTCCAATTGCGGGCAACCTTTTCCCAGCAGCAGCAGCATGTATATCCTTTTCAAACTAAATCCAGCCATAAATAGCAATTTGAAGGATTCTACTCTTCCCTATTTTGGTTTTCCAAAACATTCGTCTTGCAAACTCTAATGCGTGCAAATGCAATGCAACAAGCAGGCTCTCACTCTTGTTCCTTTTTTTCTTTCCCTCACGTTTCCTTCCTCTCTGTTGTATTCAGAAGGCGGGTAGAAAATCATATGGTCAGGCTTGTGTAATGCCAGAAAATAATGGGATCATATTCCATTCTCTTCCGCCTATCAAAGTTTTACACAAAAGCTTCCAGTTTTAATACCCAGGAAATTCTACAGACTTCTAAACACAAATCAACTTCCATTTGACGGCAACACAATGTATATTTAAACGTCGAGCCTCTAAATCTCAGTCCCAGCCTATGATAGCTACAACGACTTACCTACATGCACTGCCAGCCAGATTGGGCACAAACTAAATGAGTGGGGTTTAGTTTAAAGTGTACAAAAGTGCTCGCTGGAGATAAGATACACATTTAGCAAAAGACATCTGTTTTGCAAGCTTTGATAGACTTTGTAGATGACATAGCTAGGGACACTTTGTTCTTGAGTGCAAAAACAAGAACAACTCCTGACAATTCAAAATTGTGTCGTCTGAAAACAAATAACAGCTAAAAGTTGGAAAGCACAGTTGTTTGTGTAGCTCATTTAAAACTGCTGAGTGGCGTCCAAATGTTTTCAATTGTGTTGTTACATCCATTTTAAATGCTATCATGTGGCTTTACTCGTTTTACAATTCAGTGGGAATGCAATATGATACGACCTAAACTCGGAAAAAAATCAAGTGTGCTCTTACTTCGAATTGTTGAAAGTTTTTTAGGACATCTGGCGAGATGCACTGCATAAATTACAGCACCTTTTTAATGGGTGCATTACCTTGACAGCTGTGCTTCATATGGCAAAACATTTAAATGGTACGAAATACGGTGCACCTACTTTGATGGACTTCCAATCCCCAACTCACATTCAAGAAGGCATGTTATATGTAATTTACTGTATCATCCATACATCACCGCTCAGCTCTTTACTCATACACATGGCTTTTGGAAACCGAACATCTCTCGGGGTCAAAGTGGGAAAGGCCTCTCGATTCTACGCAGCCTGATGGGGTTGATTAATCTACTGCATCTATGGTTTGTCTTCTACAGCTGAATGAACAACTTCATTCCGACTGATGAGTTCACTCCCAGGTCAGGGCGGTCCTCATCTGTGACATTACAAGAGCTGCACTTTGTGAATTAATTCCTCTAGGTGTGAAAACAAGGATGTTGTTCTGCCGGGACCTGGCTTTGGAGATGTATTGCAATTACAATCAAACAACAGAGAACTTATATGTTCGAGTGATACTTGCTTTGCAGACACAGATTGTTGTTTTTTTTCTTACATACACCAGGCTTTGGTTAATGATGGCCAAGCGTAAACAATGATGGCTTTTCCCAAACCTTTTCTATAATTGACAGATGATTGTTTGGAGTCTGCATGTCTTTTTAGTTGCTCGCTCCAAGAAATGGATGTGTTTAACACAAACAGGTGAAACAATCTGCAAAACTCCTTTTCACAAAAAAGTGTCGGGGAAAACTTCAAACACTGTATATCTTTGTCTTTGAGATTGTCCACTGTGAAGCATGGGCATCATTTGCATTTCATATTACCGTCACAAAATCAAAGAAAAATGAAGACTTTTTTTTCATTTCTGCTTGGTTTTCCATCTGTTACTATCCATCTGAATTGTATATTTGGACTCTCTGAGGCATTCACCCACTTTCTTTTTAATTCACTACTATTTATCTGCCTTCCCCCCACCCTCTTCCTTTTACGATCTGCACTCAATCATAAAATTCAATACAGTATGAATATATTCGCATCGGAGCTGGCTTGCCACCAACCAATAAAGACCTTATGTCCACATTTTGTGTGCTACACTCTATCTAAATAAACACAGAATTTTACTAAAATATACTATTTATTTTCGAATAACACAACTATAAATATGCACACAGTGTGATGGCAAATGTCGGCCAAAAAAACATGGAATGACTTTCAAATAGGTGAGCGTTTGTAAATCAGCAAGAACTTCCATGAGACTCGTTCCTTTCGTCTAACAAAAAGAGAGCCAACTTTATTTCAAATGAAGATTGAGGTATACATAGTCATCATGCCAACATTCTCTTTTCTGGCTTTACCTTTAATAATTGTTGATTTAAGACAGGGGTGTGAAACGTACGGCCCGAGTTTGCTAAGTATAAAAAGTATAAAAATTAGCCAACATTTTTGAATGAAATAAACTGCTATTCTAAATGTGTCCACTAGATAGAGCAATAAAAAATGTTTGTATCTTTGTAGATGATGCAAAACAAATAAACCACATGATGTTAGTGCACCAGTCTAGGAAAATGAGCAAACTACATGAATAACATCCTGTAATGTGATTTTGATATTATTTTTTTATCTTGATAGATTGAAAATTAACACCAATGAGTTGACTGATGAACATTATCACATTATTTATTCAGGAAGTATAAATAACGACAAATAAAGATAGAATACTACGAACTGCAACATGTAAGTGTAAAAAAAAAACACCTTTATGATTTGTACATTTTCAGAATGTGCTTCTTCTATTTTTAGACAAAGAAAACAATCTGAAGTTGTCTTTATTTTTAAGTTATAGTGCCACAATTTTTCCAGTCCGGCCCACTTGGGAGTAGATTTTCCTCCATGTGGCAACCGATCTAAAATGAGTTTGACACCCCTGCTTTAAGAGATCAAGGCAAATCAATTGGTTGTATCTTAGAATTCAACTTCAGAGGTGGTGAGGAATAATTTCATTGTTTAGCAAGGCATATAGATAGACAAGGTGTTCCGCAATGTACATTGATGTTGTTTTTTTTTATTCCAAGTATTGAGATGAAAACTTCTCGGTCTGCTGGTTTTGAAGAAATACTGTGCGTTATCTCAGCATTGGAATATTCATTGCTGCAATTATTTAAACATGCTTAGGGCTTTTTTGCCCTCAAGTGACACAGATCTGATTTTTTTGCCAGTCTAAAAGCTCCAAAGTGCTTCAAATATGATATTTTGGCATCAGATTAAGGCCACACCAGGAGGTAGTCCTGAATCAGATTGGAATCTGATATTTTCAAGTGTGACTTCAGTCTAAACGCAATGAGACCTGAGTGTTACCTGAATGCGGCTTTTTTGTCAGCTTAGGGCGAGCTACGTCATTCGTGTGCGCCGGAAAAATGCAGTTGCCAGCAGAAATGGATATTTCATCACAACATCCAATTTCGGCTTTTATTTAAGACAAACACATTTTTGGTGCATCACTTGTCAATAGTGCGCACATAATAAGCTATATGTAATATATGAATGTATATTTTGATTCGGGAAAAAAAAAAAAGATTTTTGAAAGACCAGAATTGACACTGTGGCGCATTTGCTTACATGCGAGTTGAAAAAAAAGCTCCCACACATCCATGATGATGTCCGTGTCTCCTCTACTTGACAGCCATAAAAAAATATATTACACTATATACATTAATTAGTACACTATGTTAATTTACTGTCACGTAAACAAAACACTCATTTTTAATGTGTTACGACTTCTATTTTATTTTGTTGTAGTAGTGACTTCCTCCCAGTCAACTTCCTTTGTTTTCACTTTATCGAAGTGCGCATGCAAGTGACGTCAAGGCCACATTGGAGCCACATTGGGGCCCGTGCGCGCTGGAGTCTGATAACATTTACATTTTACTTGCAGTGTAAACAGTCAGGAAACAATCAGATTTAAAAAAAAAACAATTTGGGCCACATTGGCCTGCAGTGTTAATGTAGTCTGTGTTTTATATTTACTGAAAACAAAAATGCAAAAATTATCTACTTCCTTTACTGTACATATATCAGCATCACATTATGGAAAAAAGCATGCAATGTATAATAAATAGTATAATAAATGTTTCCTAAAATTATTGTTTAAAGAAAATTAATACAGAATACATCCTTTTTTTTTTTTTTTTTTTAAAGCATCTTAAGTTAAATGTACGCTGATAAAAATGTTTCAATTCTGAATGCAAGACTGACAATTAAAGGTACTGTTTACAACTTGCTCACAGTTAAATTTCTTAAAGTGAATAATATATCGAAAACATCACCGGCTAGCTTATGTTACCATTAGTGGTTTAACAGAACACAATGTTTTCGAATTGTCTATGTTTTGCACAATTACTAAGTATATGTAATACATTTTTACCGGCCCAAATAAAATGATTGTCGTATATGGCGGCCACTCAGCCTGTCTCGTCCACACTTTCATGCAGGGAGTGTGTGCACACATACCAAAGCAGTCCAAGAGAAGCAACCGACAATTTGCAGTCATGTTGTTGTTATGACAGATTATACCGGTACATTAAAGTTAAAGTTAAAGTTAAAGTACCAATGATTGTCACACACACACACTAGGTGTGGTGAAATTTGTCCTCTGCATTTGACCCATCCCCTTGATCACCCCCTGGGAGGTGAGGGGAGCAGTGGGCAGCAGCGGTGCCGCGCCCGGGAATCATTTTTTGGTGATTTAACCCCCAATTCCAACCCTTGATGCTGAGTGCCAAGCAGGGAGGTAATGGGTCCCATTTTTATAGTCTTTGGTATGACTCGGCCGGGGTTTGAACTCACAACCTACCGATCTCAGGGCGGACACTCTAACCACTAGGCCACTGATAGCTAACGCTAGCTATCCAAATCGTTGTTATTATTAGCTGATAACACCCAAAGCGAATGTGTTATGTGCGTACGTACCCTAAGTGTATGTCGTTACATTGTAGAAGCCTAAAGAGGGTGGGATATACTGTGTAAAATACATTGGAAAGTTAGTGTCCACTAGGCATCTCTGTAAATGTTGTAACCAAGCAGACTATACAGAAAGTTGTGGACATTACTTCACCGTCTTTATGGTGCTCTTATTGCTTAGTTTGCTGACAGTCACCATCATTTCTGACATTGCTTAACCCTTGTGTGGTGTTCATATTTTTGTTACTCAGCCAGTGTTTGTGGGTCTGATGGACCCGTTGCATTTTGTGGCTTTTAATGCATCACAATCAAACACTTTTATGTTAAAATACTGACTTATCCCAAAAAACATCTGTAATGAAGTGCTTTGTGAGGCTGGTAAAGGAATACATTGTCTCCAGACCTCCCCCCACATTCGATCCATACCAGTTTGCTTATCGCCCTAACCGCTCCACAGAGGACGCCATCTCCTCTGCACTCCACCTGAGCTTAGCACATTTGGAAGGAAAGGACACACACGTGCGGATGTTCTTTCTGGACTTCAGCTCAGCATTCAACACCATCATCCCGCAGCACTTGGTGAGCAAACTGGCCCCCCTTGGATTCAGTACCCCCCAAGCAACTGGCTGCTTGACTTCCTCACAGACAGACCCCAATCTGTGAGAGTGGGCAACAACACCTCCAGTGCCATCTCCCTGAGCACCGGCTCCCCCCAGGGCTGCATCCTGAGTCCGCTGCTGTTCACGTTGATGACCCATGACTGCTGCGCCAGGTCCACTACTAACCACATTGTGAAGTACACGACAGTAGTGGGCCTCACAACGACATGGACTACAGGGAGGAGGTGAAACATCTGGTTGACTGGTGCAGAACCAAAAACCTGGTCCTGAACGTCGAAAAGACCAAGGAGATCATTGTCGACTTCAGGAAGCACCAGTCCAGCCACGCTCCACTCTTCATCAATGGCACAGCGGTGGAGATGGTAAGCAGCACCAAGTTCCTGGGGGTGCAGATAACTGACAATATGACCTGGTCCCTACACACCAGAGCTCTTGTAAAAAGAGCTCAGCAGCGCATGCACTTTTTGCGTGGGATGAAAAGAGCACAGCTCCCTCCCCCCATTCTCACCACATTCTACAGAGGCACTACAGAGAGCCTGCTGACCAACTGCATCTCTGTCTGGACTGGAGCCTGCAGTGCCTCAGACGGGAAGTCTCTCCAGAGAGTGGTGAGGACGGCGGAAAAGATCATCAGGACTCCTCTTCCTCCTATCCAGGAGATCGCAAAAAGCCGCTGCCTGACCAGAGCTCAGAAAATCTGCAGAGACTCCTCCCACCCCCACCAAGGACTGTTTTCACTGCTGGACTCTAGAAAGAGGTTCCGCAGCCTCCGTAGCAGAACCTCCAGGTTCTGTAACAGCTTCTTCCCTCAGGCCATAAGACTCTTGTACGCATCATAATAATCCCCTCAATTACCCCCAAAAATGGATTAACTCGCTGGAATATAAAGACAATATAACATACATCCATAAACGTAGATGCATATGCAAAAGTGCAATATATTTACCTTTACAGTAATCTATTTATTCATATCTGCACCTTATTGCTTTTTTATCCTGCACTGCCAACGAGCTAATGCAACGAAATGTCGTTCTTATCTGTACTGTAAAGTTCAAATTTGAACGACAATAAAAAGTAAGTCTAAGTCTAAGACCCACAAACACTGGCTGAGTAACAACAATATGAACGTTGCAAGGAAATTTATCTGCCAGTTTCTGCATCCCACAGGGATTCTTCTTTTGTGTTTCTGCACCTGCGGTTCCCACACAAGGTTGCAACATTGTTTGTCAAGACTGTCTGCTCTCATTTTCTCACACATTTGACCCTCTGATGTTCTGTGTACCTACGCTCTGTCCTCCTCCTGTCTAGGCCTGCTGTGTGTGTGTGTGTGTGTGTGTGTGTGTGTGTGTGTGTGTGTGTGTGTGTGTGTGTGTGTGTGTGTGTGTGTGTGTGTGTTGCGTGAGTGTGTGTGTTGCGTGAGTGTGTGTGTTGCGTGTGTGTGTGTGTGTGTGTGTGTGTGTGTGTGTGTGCGTGTGTGTGTGTGTGGTACACAGAACATCAATTTCCACACTTCTATTAGCCCCGGGTCCAGTGGACCCCGGACATCTTATATGTAATATAAATGTGTAGGGGGGGTGTATGGTTTGTGTTCATTAAATATGTATTCTGATATATGTTCTTCACAGAAAATGAGCCAAAGCCAGTGAGTCTCAGTTTGAAAAATTAATTAATTGTATCATTTTTCTTTTAATAAAAATCGAAAACGGGTCCCACAGACCCGAACACCACACAAGGGTTAATATCTGCCACAGCATGTCTTTTGTTAGTAACCCATCATTGGACTAGTATACAGTAGACCATTTTTCATTTAGTTAAATCAATCGTACTGATATATTTTATCAGTCCCTGTCCAAAATTAGCCAACTGCATTATGATGCTTGAATAATGTATAAATACGTTTACTTTTTCACCTTGCATTACCATCAAAAGTTTGAGCTAATAGGTTTGCACGTACTAAACATGTACAAACTTGATAGTGCATGCAAAGCTGATGTACTAAGCTTGTGCATTATCCGTTTATGTGCTTAACTTAAGGGGCTTATTAATTTAATTGAGTTGTTTTGATGTCTTCTGGATTTTTTTATATTTTTTTTCAAATAGGATATATGATATTAACATGGATGAATATTTCATATCAGAAACCTTTGGTGAGCAAAAAATAGGTTAATGTGTCTAAATCACGCTTTTATATAGCCCAAACATAGGTGGTGGACTGCAGATTATATTTGTGTGCCACAACATATCAAAACACCACAAATTGGATCATTTGATGCAATAGGTGTGCAGTATAACGTGTATCCATGAGTACAGCCAGTATACATGAAAAATCCTCATTTAAATAGGGCTGTCTGCGCCACTGATTATCAATTGCACACGCAATTTTCGTTTATGTCACGTAGGTGGGTTGCGGCTGGCTGCGGGGTTGTTCTTCCAATGCAAAAACGGCTCCGGACGACAGCGTGAAGGTGAGCTTGGATTTACTAAACATAAATCACTCAAACTATCACAAACGCAAACAATAAACAAAAAAGGCAAGCGTGCCTAAAACACAAAAGAAGCTGCTAGTTAGCAGAAGCTAGGACATGGACAATGAAAACTTACTTGGTCAACAAGGGACATGAACCAGTGTGACAAAGACAATGAACGCAGAACGAGTGAACAGAAAGAAAGACTTAAATAACCCAGACATGATTAACAACAGGTGCGTGACTCAAAACGTGAAACAGGTGCGTGACATGACAGGTGAAAACTAATGGGTGACCATGGAAACCAAACAAAACAAGGAAGTGCAACCAGGAACTAAAGAGTGTCCAAAAACCAAGCAAAACATGGCCAAACAAAAACATGATTAACACATGACAGTTTATCACCTGCAACACATCACCTAATACTCCTCTAGATTTTATACTTTACACTTGCTATTTAGTGCATGTTATTTTGGATCTTAGTTAATCAGACTTCACGATACTATAGTGCTCGAAAGGGTACATGATTTTGCAATGAATTATTGAGCAAGCAACGCTGAACCGGTTGAAACGCATAATAGATTTAGCCCTTTAGCTACTCCTACACCGAATTCTACCGGGCACCACACCTTAGTCATAGGGGACTCCATCAACCGAAACATATAGCTTAGCAAACCAGCCATAATAAAGTGTATTCCCGGGGCCAGAGCACCTGACATTGAAGCTAATCTTAGGGAACTAACTCGCAACAGGCCTAGTAAACACGTACAACATGCTAATCACACCATTAGCTACGCAAACATAGTTGTAAATGTTGGCTCCAATGGCACTAGGATGAGAGTGAGAGATTACAAAGAGGAACATAGCTAGGACTTGTAACCTCGCTAGAAAGATGTCCAGGCATTGAGTACTTGTCTCTTTCCCTCTGCCTGTGAGAGGCAATAAATGAAAGGTATAGCAGATTAGTCTCGCTTAACAAGTGGCTGGCTAGATTTTGTAGAGAACAGAGACGAACGTTTATTGATAATTGGCCCTCTTTCTGGGGAAAACCGGGCTTGCTGATGCAGGAAGGCCTTCACCCTAACCGGGAAGGCGCCATCACTTTACCTAGAAACACAGATTACTGGTTAAGTCACACTTGACTAACTACAGTAGAACAAGCTCGGACACAGGCAATTACTCCGGGTGAGGAGTCATTTTAAGCTAGAACTAACCAATGCCAGGCTGGACATTTTCTGCACACATAGCATTTCTCGTAGAATAATACACAACTCACATAATGTTTTTCCTGTAGTGACTGTGCCAGAGGGGAACATGCATTCTACTGAGGTGGCAAATTATGACGCGTTCAATATATTGCAGCACCAAGCAAACAATCTGAAGATCCACATCATATAAATTCCTAGATATGATCGAAATTATTCACGGTGCACTACACAAAATAAATGATTGTGGCAGTTAATGCTGCTGCATGCTCGCGCCAATTTTTTTATTTGTTTAAGGTAAAGAAAAACAAAAACAAACTTAAGCACAGTCTGGCGTTATGCCATGTAAATAAGCGATTTAAAGTCCAGAAAGACCCACAATATAATGTATTTTTCACATCACATTTCCATCCATCCATTTTCAACTGCCTGTCTCTCTCTGGGTCGCCGGGGGTGCTGGAGCCTTTCCAGCTGCATTCGGGAGAAGGAGGGGTACACACTGGACAAGTCGCCAGCTCTTCACAGGGCCAACACAGATAATCAGACAACATTCACACTCACATTCACACAGTAGGGTCAATTTAGTGTTGCACGTCACACTTTAAAGCCCTATACGTAGGTATCACAATAGTTGGAGTCACAAAACGGTACACTATATTATTACTGTGATACGGCGACATATTTTAAAATAGATTTAATACAAATTTGTATACAGCATATGTACACTAGATGACTGCAATAGTTAATTGTACAAACTCAGTCTACAAACTATGTCATTCAAATGATACATTTCCATACACTGTAGAGAAAGTGAAGCAAGTTTCTTGCCAATTAAATGTAAAAAATCCTACTCCTTGCACTGTTTTGCTCACAAACAACCCTGCATGGTGAATTTATAGAGTGCAAGTGTGGAAGTTGTTCTTGAATTACAATAACCCCAAAACATGACTTTTTAAAATCGATATTAAGATATTAAAAATCTATATTTTTTTGTTTGAAAAAGTATCGAGACGTATTCCCAAATTGGTATTTTTTCCCCACCTCTAATCAGGCCCCAACTATCCATCCATCTATTTTCTACCGCTTGTCCCTTCTTGGGGTCGCGGGGGGTGCTGGAGCCTATCTCAGCTACACATGGGCGGAAGGCAGGGTACACCCTGGACAAGTTGCCACCTCATCGCAGGGCCAGCACAGATAGACAGACAATATTCACACTCACATTCACACACTAGGGCCAATTTGGTGTTGCCAATCAACCTATCCCCAGGTGCATGTCTTTGGAGGTGGGAGGAAGCCGGAGTACCCGGAGGGAACCCACGCAGTCACAGGGAGAACATGCAAACTCCACACAGATAGATCCCAAGCCCGGGATTGAACTCAGGACCTTCGTATTGTGAGGCACATGCACTAACCCCTGTTCCACCGTGCTGCCCCAGGCCCCAAATAATCTTAAATAATTTGCCATCCGTGATCACAGAAAGTCAGTGACTCTCACACATGTTGAAGATACTGCAAGTTAAAAATGGTACCAGCTTAGAGTTTATTCATCTTTAAGATCCTTCATCTAAGAGTCAGGGGATAAATTGTCACAGTGCACATGGCATTCTCATAGATCTGATCCATTTGTCCTTGCATTGTTAGCAATGTTACCTCCAAACCCTGGATTTCTGGGAATGGTTTGCTCTATGTGAGACAAAAACAATGCTCTTCATACATTTTTTATAGTCGGGTGTTGTGTTGCCTTATGCAAACCCGCACACAACAACTTCACACGTTGATGGTCTCAGGCCAGTCAGCACCTGAACGTTACAAGGTCCATGCACTTGCCCCAATTTGTAAACAAGTTTGGATGACATGAGCGCATTAGTGTCAGTTATACGTAAATTCACTGTTAAGGAAAGCCTGTGCAACTCAGCGCTTTGACGAAGCCGTCACCTATCAATAATTCATCACACATTTGCTCAACTATACGGGCTTCTCAATCGGTTCAAGAAAAGAAGCAAATGAAAGATGAAAGATTAAGGAAAAAAAACTCACCTGTTTGTATGTGTGGAATTGCCACAATGCACTACATCAGCATGTTTTGACATGACCAGGGAAAGGAAAGAGGATGGAAGGTTGGAATAGGAGGGATGTAGAGAGTGAAAACAACTTTGTATACAAGCACCTCTGGTTTGTTCTCTTTTCATTATTTAGCTCCATAAAAAAAAAAGGAAAGAAATGCTTTCGCCATCATCATGTGGTATTTCCTGATAATCCCTAAAAACTCCTGCTGAGCGATGGTGCTGAAAGTGTGTGTTGCACAGCAACACATGTTGTGGCACTACTTTTGTAGTTGTGTGTGGCCAAAGTCTTAATCCATGCCAGGACAGCATTCTGGTCTGAAAACACAGCTTCTAATCCTTTAACCTTCAGAACAAGAGGGGATGGAAAACCAGCCAGAGGGCTCTGCATGGTGACACCGAGACAGAGAGGCAGACGTCCAACTAAGACCTTAACCAGACTAGGAGGCCACTGATAGTCATTCGCCCCCATCTTCCTCAAGGCAGAGAAATGGATTTCTATTTCTGGTGGCCAGATATCGCTGATCATGGTTCATAGCCTCCTTTCAGGCCCTGGAGTTAACATCGCAAGCTGATGTCAGGATGCAAACACTGATCAGAGCTGGGGAGATGGTTGCTGATGGCCTTGCAATCTGCCAAAGCTGTGATGACTGCTTTGCTGATAGGATCGCAGTAAATTCTATCACTGTCACTCTCTGTTTCTATCCCGAAGCGCTGCAAGGATATGCTGGCACACGTGTGATTTAGTGTGCTTTTTCCAGCTCTCCATGACTGACAAGATAGTTGATGCAATTGTGCTGGCGTGTTGCAGATCGAAGCTTAAAGTCTGTTTATGTAGTTTCTTTAAAAATATGATAGGTGAGAATAGCAGGTGTGACCACTTATAAGGATGTGGTACTGTTAAAAATAGATTTATGGAAATCAAGAATATGGTTTTGGACTCGGGTGCTGGCTGGGTAGCAAAATGTGAGGGATATACAACATTCATTGGCCACAACATTAGGTACAATTACATCTCATCAGTTCCAATGCAAAACTTGTGACACATCAAAAGTAGAAGTAATCAGGTTTATTTGACACAATAATACATGTCATGTGTCAATCAAAACTGACTGCTACTAAAGTAAGGCAAAATTGTTTTTTAAACACATTGGATCTTATTAGGTTGCGCAGTTAGGCCTAAGAAAGTAAAATCAGAGTTCGATTTCAGCATACTACGATATATTAGCACGTCAAGCAAGTCTGTCATTGTAATTTCAACAGCTGCTCGTTGGCCATGAGTAACACACTCACACACAGAGTTTAATTTTTTGTGTCAATTGTTAAAGTGGTGCATAAATGTCTCTACCCTGGATGTTAACCGTTTCACTTATGCATTCTACATTATTGGCACCACTGTGATGCCACTCCAGCCTCAGTCTATCTTGCTCAGTTTGTCAACAGAGCTTACGCTTACATGACTGTGATCTAGGAAGTTATTTTTTGTTTCGTTTTGGTTTTTGGGGTCTCACAAACAGTACTACAAATAAATTTTTAAACGCCACCTCAACACAGGGCCAACACAGACTGACAACAAAGAAGGGAAAAATAAAAATATAAAATCATGTTTCAAATTAAAATCACAAAATACAATCTTCATGAAAACAATCATCCATCCATTTTCTACCGCTTGTCCCTTTTGGGGTCGAAGGGGTGCTGGAGCCTATCTCAGCTGCATTCGGGCTGATTTAATTAAAATTAAAATCAATGAAATACTTCGGATAAAATACTTTCAGTTGTCATATGCACAATTGAATAAAAGTGTGCTGGATTTGAACATTGCCAATGTTGAGGCTCGTCTCACATATTCAGGAAAACTATTCCAGATTTTAAGTGCATGAAACTGAAATGCATTTTCACCATGTTTGGTCCTGACTTTGGGCACCAGCAGGAGACCACTTCCTGAGGTTCTCAGAGCTCGAGATGGTTCATATGGCTCTAACATGTCAGAGATGTACTTCAGCACAAGACCATGAAAATACTTCTACACAAGCAGAGCCGTTTTAAAGTCTATTGTCTGAGCAACAGGACGCCAGTGAAGTGATCTAAGCACTGGACTAATATGGTCGTATTTCCTGGTTCTAGTCAGGACTCGAGCAGCGGAAATATGGGTGAAATGCAGCTGCCTTACAGCTTGTTTAGACAAACCGGTAAGAAGGCCATTACAGTAGTCTAACTTGCTGGAGTCAAATGCATATATTTCTCTTTATAAGTCTGATTTAGACAATATTCTTCTGATTTTGGTAATGTTTTTTAGGTGGTAAAAAGCTACTGACATTATTGACTTAATGTGACAGTTAAAGTTCAAGTCTGAGTCTATTATTAGCCCTCCATTTCTAACCTGATTATTAGGTTTCAGTTTCTTAAGGTGACTAATAATAGTTTCTCATTGCTTCTGTGGGCCAAAGACAATGATTTATGTTTTGTCTGAGTTTAGCTGAAGAATAATAATTACAAAATTGAATTTAAGATTATTTTTAATTAACATGATTGGAATTATATTTTGATTTTTTTCCGTTAAAATGCTTAATCTGACTGACTCTGTATGTCCTTTAAATACAAGGTATTTACATGGGGTGGTGGGATGAATTTATCCATTAATTTTTTTGTCATCATCAGGATTAGGGCTGATTTGGAGCCGATACCAGCTGACTTTGGGTGAGAGGCGGGGTTACATCCAAGAATGGTCATCTGTCACTTTCAGGGAACATATAGGGCCTGATTTACTTAAGGTTTGCCTGTCCTAAAACATGTGTAAATCTGATAGCACAGGCAAAGCTGATCTACTAAACATGTGCAAAGTGGACTGTATCTGTGGCGACTTGTCCAGGGTGTAACCTGCCTTCCGCCCAAATGCAGCTGGGATAGGCTCCAGCACCCCCGCCACTTCGAGAGGGACAATCGGTAGAAAATGGGTGGATGGATGGATGTTAAAGATGTTCAATAAAAATACAAGCATGTTTAACACATATATATTCCTTTCTTCCATGAAGACAATAATATATGTTTGTGTATCATATGTTCGCCATCATGGACAATCCTGCCCACCCACTCCTCCAGACAATTGAGGGACAGCGGAGCTCATACTCCAACAGGCTCCTTCAGCTTCGTTCCCACAGTGTTTGATTAAAAAACTCCTTAATTCCGCACTCCATACAGCTGTATAATCACTCGCCATACAGCAATAGATGATATATGTCTATTACCTGACCGCTTCTATGTTAGCTACCTCCAGAGGTGGGTAGAGTAGCCAGAAATTGTACTCAAGTAAGAGTACTGTTACTTTAGAGATTTATTACTCAAGTAAAAGTAAGGAGTAGTCACCCAAATATTTACTTGAGTAAAAGTAAAAACTATGTTGTGAAAAAACTACTCAAGTACTGAGTAACTGATGAGTAACCTGTTTGTTTAATGATGACGGCAACAAATAATGCACAAAAACATAAAAATAGCAATGAGCAAATACAGAGCCAGGAATATCTCTTAAGCAACTAAAACAATAATATATATTCAATAATAATACATTAAAATAAAAAAAATTAAGGCAAATTGAGTCCCAATAACCTAACAGCACCATAGGCTTAGTAGGCATTCATTGATTGATTGATTGAAACTTGTATTAGTAGGTTGCACAGTACAGTACGTATTCCGCACAATTGACCACTAAATGGTAACACCCCAATATGTTTTTCAACGTTAATTAATTCATGGTAAACACACTGTGCACTTCTGATTGGTGTTTTAATGCATGCGTTTGTGTGTGTGTGTGTGTGTGTGTGTGTGTGTGTGTGTGTGTGTGTGTGTGTGTGTGTGTGTGTGTGTGTGTGTGTGTGTGTGTGTGTGTGTGTGTGTGTGTGTGTGTGTGTGTGTGTGTGTGTGTGTGTCTGTGAGTCTGCAGTGCGTTAATAAATGTCCCCACACGATGTCCATTTGACAGTGATTCATAGCAGGGAAGCTAACATCAGCCTGCGGTGACAGCCAAAATATCTAAAAACGTTACTTACCGCGATGTGCTTCCTCAAATTTGACGTTGAGTTCATGTAAGCCAGGGGAGCCCACACATTTTCAGCAGGCGAGCTACTTTTTAAATGACCAAGTCGAGGTGATCTACCTCATATCAATCAATCAATCATCAATCAATGTTTATTTATATAGCCCTAAATCACTAGTGTCTCAAAGGGCTGTACAAGCCACAACGACATCCTCGGTGTCGAGTGGGTCTGACATAATATTGTGAAAGTCCAACACATCAGCGAAAGTCCAGTCCATGGTGGGGCCAGCGGGAACCATCCCGAGCGGAGACGGGTCAGCAGCGTAGAGATGTCCCCATCTGATGGACAGGCTAGCGGTCCACCCCGGAGCAGAGTAGAAAAGAAAAGAAAAGAAACGGCAGATCAACTGGTCTAAAAAGGGAGTCTATTTAAAGGCTAGAGTATACAAATGAGTTTTAAGATGAGACTTAAATGCTTCTACTGAGGTAGCATCTCTAACTTTTACCGGGAGGGCATTCCATAGTATTGGAGCCCGAATAGAAAACGCTCTATAGCCCGCAGACTTTTTTTGGGCTCTGGGAATCACTAATAAGCCGGAGTTCTTTGAACGCAGATTTCTTGCCGGGACATATGGTACAATACAATCGTCAAGATAGGCAGGAGCTTGACCGTGTAGTATTTTATACGTAAGTAGTAAAACCTTAAAGTCGCATCTTAGGTGCACAGGAAGCCAGTGCAAGTGAGCCAGTATAGGCGTAATATGATCAAACTTTCTTGTTTTTGTCAAAAGTCTAGCAGCCGCATTTTGTACCATCTGTAATCTTTTAATGCTAGACATAGGGAGGCCCGAAAATAAAATGTTACAGTAATCGAGACGAGATGTAACGAACGCATGGATAATGATCTCAGCATCGCTTGTGGACAAAATGGAACGAATTTTAGCGATATTACGGAGATGAAAGAAGGCCGTTTTAGTAACACTCTTAATGTGTGACTCAAACGAGAGAGTTGGGTCGAAGATAATACCCAGATTCTTTACCGAGTCGCCTTGTTTAATTGTTTGGTTGTCAAATGTTAAGGTGGTATTATTAAATAGATGTTGGTGTTGAGCAGGACCGATAATCAGCATTTCCGTTTTCTTAGCGTTGAGTTGCAAAAAGTTAGCGGACATCCATTGTTTAATTTCATTAAGACACGCCTCCAGCTGACTACAATCCGGCGTGTTGGTCAGCTTTAGGGGCATGTAGAGTTGGGTGTCATCAGCATAACAGTGAAAGCTAACACCGTATTTGCGTATAATGTCACCTAGCGGCAGCATGTAAATACTAAAGAGTGCAGGGCCAAGAACTGAACCCTGGGGAACTCCGCACGTTACCTTAACATAGTCCGAGGTCACATTGTTATGGGAGACACACTGCATCCTGTCAGTAAGATAAGAGTTAAACCAAGACAAGGCTAAGTCTGATACATATACATACACACACATATCATATATATAAATATATATATATATATATATATATATATATACTGTATATATATATATATATATATATATATATATATATATACATTTATATATGCAGTATATCATTTATATTTATTTATTTTGCCGTTTTTGTTCACATGTTAAAGGTGTTTTAATGAATATACAAGCATGTTTAACATATAGATTCCTTTCTTTCATGAAGACAAGAATATAAGTTGGTGTATTACCTTATTCTGATGACTTGCATTGATTGGAATCAGACAGTAGTGCTGATAACGTCCACGTTTTCAAATGGAGGAGAAAAAAAGTTCCTCCTTTCTGTCTAATAGCACATGAAAGTGGTTGGTTTTTGGCATCTTATTTGACCAGCTTCCATATTTGTTTTTATACACTTTACAAGAAATACATTGGCGGCAAACTCCGTAGCTTGCTAGCTTGTTGCGCTGGCTTTCGGAGACTCTTATTTTGTTAGCGCAGGCGCGATGGAGCCGCACTTTTATTGTGAAGACAGGAACTGTGCGGTCAGTCTTTAGGCTTTTGAGAGAGGTACGGTTGAAATAAAAAAGTGTCTTTTTTCATTCACACCTTTGATTGATTGATTGAAACTTTTATTAGTATATTGCACAGTACAGTACATATTCCGTACAATTGACCACTAAATGGTAACACCCGAATAAGTTTTTCAACTTGTTTAAGTCGGGATCCACGTGTGACGGTCATGTGACTGCCTGGCTCTGTTTGATTGGTGAAACGGAGTCCAACGTCACCAGTGACTGCATCTGATTGGTGAAACGCAGGCATGCGATAGATCCTGCTTTGAAGGTCTGTCTGACAAACCAAAACAAACAAAGCGTGCATTAACAGATCGATAAAAATCAGTAGCGAGTAGCGAGTTGAATGTAGATAAATGGAGCGGAGTAAAAGTAGCGTTTCTTCTCTATAAATATACTTAAGTAAAAGTAAAAGTATGCTGCATTAAAACTACTCTTAGAAGTTAAATGTATCCCAAAAGTTACTCAAGTAGATGTAACAGAGTAAATATAGCGCGTTACTACCCACCTCTGGCTACCTCTCTTTCTTTATAATGTATATTTTCTGCTGGATCTACTCTCTATTTTATGCTGCCCTTTTTTTTTTTGCTGCAGCTGTTACATATACTGTAATATTGCACATGATAATTGGGATTTGTTATATATTGTATATATTATATACCAATATTTTATAATATAATAATATAATATATCAGTGTATATTATATAATGTATATATAATATGTAAATATTGCATATATGTTATATTTTATATTGCTACTTTGGTACATTTTTAGTCTACTTTATACCTGCATTATCCTTTCCTTCCTTACCCTTTCCATTCTTTGTAACTGAGCTACTGTGTGGAACAAGTTCCCTTGTGGATCAATAAAGTTTGTCTAAGTCTAAGTCCAAGCATTACTTTTTTGTGATGACTTGCATTGATTGGAATTGACTTATAACTTCCAAACTTTCAAATTTACATTGTGTAGGAGAAAAAAAGTCCTCATTTTTGTCCAATACCTTATGAAAGTGGTTGATTTTTGGCATTGTATTGGTCCAGCTTCCATACTTGTGTTTTTACACTTTACAAGAAATACATTGACGTCAAACTCTGTGTGCGCTAGCTTTCTGACACTCTTATTTTGTTAGCCCAGGCAGGATAAAACAGCACTTTTATTGTGAAGACAGGAACTGCGCGGTCGGTCTTTAGTGCAGTATTTTTAGGTACATTTTTCAATGCCTGGCTGGCGATTGACTGACACACGCTCTGCGATCGACCTAATGGGCACCCCTGGTCTAAGACTTTGTTTATACTGCAGGACAAAGTGGCCCAAATTAGATTTTTTTCAAAATCAGATTTTTCCAGATGACTGCTTACACTGCAAGTAAAATGTGATCTTTATCAGACTCCAGTGTAAATGCGCACAGGCCCCAATGTGGCCCCAATGTGGCCTTGACGTCACTTGCATGCGCAGTTTGATAAAGTGAAAACAAAGGAAGTTGACCGATTTCGTAAATGAACAAGAAAGTCGCAACGACTACTACAAAATAAAATAAAAGTCACCACACCTGAAACATTTTTTGTTTTTTTACACAAAATAAATATAAGTAATATAATGTATGAATGGATATATATATAGTGTAATATATTTGGGAGGGTGCTTCATCTTTTCATGTCTGTCAAGTAAAGGAGACACAGACATCAGCGTGGATTTAACCCTTGTGTAATGTTCATATTGTTGTTACTCAGCCAGAGTTTTTGGGTCTTATGTACTGAACACTGAACAGATTTTTATTGGGATAAGGCAAACATCTGTTCAGTATTTTAACATAAAAGTGTTTGATTGTGAGGCATTAAAACCCACAAAATGCAACGGGTCCATCAGACCCACAAACGCTGGCTGAGTAACAACAATATGAACGTTGCAAGGAAAATTGATCTGCCAGTTTCTGCATCCCACAGGGATTCTTCTTTAAAGTTTCAGCACCTGCGGTTCCCACACAAGGTTGCAACATTGTTTGTCATGTTCTCGCACATTTGACCCTCTGATGTTCTGTGTACCTACACCCTGTCCTCCTCCTGTCTAGGCCTGCTGTGTGTGTGTGTGTGTGTGTGTGTGTGAGTGTGTGTGTGTGTGTGTGTGTGTGTGTGTGTGTGTGTGTGTGTGTGTGTGTGTGTGTGTGTGTGTGTGTGTGTGTGTGTGTGTGTGTGCGTGCGTGCATGTTCTGGCAATGCTTACTTAATGGGGACATCGCTCTGTTTACACAGTCACCTTTAGGGGACCTCTGACGGTATGGGGACAAGAAAACAGGTCCCCTAAAGGGAAACCTTTTTAAATGATAGTCCGATCCATTCTGAAGATGCCCAAGTGCTTTTTAAGCGTTGGCCCATAAAACATGTTTACTGGTTATTTTGAGTGTGAGACATTTGCACAGCAGAACTTTTTTTTTTTTTTATGGTCCTCAGTAGTCACGTACAAAATTGTGTGAATTATGTAAAATTATTTAAATTTGGTCCCTATGAACCATATTAACTATTTTTCCCCAGGGTCCCCAGTAAGAATGATCAGCACATTACTTCATCAATCCGGAGATTTAAAGACGTGTCTGAGCTAACTGGGCAGTGGCCATTTTACTTATTTTTTTGTATGCCTCCACAACCTGTAGAAAGGGTGGTCCCCACAAGTGATGATCAAAAACTTGGTCCCCATTCCAAATGATAACCAGTATGTGTGTGTGTGTGGGGGGGGGGGGGGGGGGGGTGAGTGGGTGCGTGTGGTACACAGAACATCAATTCCCACACTTCTATTAGCCCTGGGTCCAGTAGACCCGGACATCTTATATGTAATAAAAATGTGTAGGGGGGTGTATGGTGTGTGGTCATTAAATAAGTATTCTGATATATGTTCTTCACAGAAAATGAGCCAAAGTCAGTGAGTCTCAGTTTGAAAAATTAATTAATTGTATCATTTTTCTTTTAATAAAAAAATGAAAGCGGGTCCCACAGACCCAAACACCACACAAGGGCTAAGTTAGCTTTATTTTAAGTTACCCAATGTCCAGGTTTTAGCCCAGATGAGTGATGTATTTTTTGGCAGATACATATATTTTTGGACTATAAAATATATTTTTAGAACTACTGGGCCACTTTTTCAAATGAAAATAATAGAAACATTTAAGTATAATTGTTGATGGTTTAACAGGGCCAGAGTAGCATTGAACACTGCAATTTTATGTGTTTGCCAATGCAGATAACATTTTCTCCGCAAGTCATGAGTTTATCCTTGTTAGCGTATTCACTTTGTGCAATGTTCACTCACAATAAAACCAGATAAACATCATGTCCCTTCCACCGGTGCAGGGGGGCTATTCCATCCACTGCATTACATTTCCAGTAGCAAGCAGTTTGCTTCATCCTCCATACCATTAGGGCCATTAATGTTGACAGGATCAATACCTGTGTTTTGGCCCTGGTCTCCTTGCCAGAGATAGCATGTCACTGCTGACAGACAAATATCAGCGCTCAGCTCAGGAACGGAGGGGAAGTCCAGATACCTTTCTGTTAAGATCATCTAACATGGTATTGATTTGCCCTGTGCTAATCGTACATCAGAGCTGAATAAATGGCTCAGAGGCAAACGTTCCATTGTTCTTGACTGGGAGCTGTAATAAAAAAAGACATTTCTTTTATTGCTTGTAACTCGGGGCAAGTCACGTAATCGTGCCTTGATGGGAAAAGGTCTGGTTAGATTGAGCTCCGTCAAATTGTTGTTGGTAGGTTTTAGTGATGATCGTGTCCACTGAAGGAGAGAGGTGATAACATACTGGGTGATTGATATTTCCACATTTGAGTTTGAATTATATTACATATTTAACCATATTTGTTGTGCATGTACAGGATGCACACATGGTTTAGCAAGGTAACATGTTTTTGTTTTGATAGGAATGAATTGAATTACATTTGTTTTCCAATAATACCTGGTTCGTGTCATATACACATTCCACAATAATCTAGCAACATTTTGTAGGTTTTTGTCACTATATGCTACTAGAAGGGATGGGTACTTTTTCACATTTAAACCAATATGGTACCAATTCCCGCTACCTGGGAATTGATAATGTCATTGCTAAACTCAACATTACCAATTTTCTGTACCTGTGTCTGTGTTCATCTGTTAAGAAATGTTAATTTGTTTGATAATGAAATCCTAATTTTTCAACAAAATTTAACATTGAGCTGATAATGATAACTGTGCTGTTCATTATTATTACACTTCTGTGTTCCATTTGCAAGTATTGTACAGTAGACTTTAAGTATTGTACCAATTACAAACCAGCTGGTTGATTGTACCATGCATCATAGTTGTAGTTTTCATTACCAAATTTGGAAGTGTTGAACTCACCATGTAAAATCGCTAATACTAATAAGTAGGATGCCTATGGAAATATCCGATAAAAATTAACATTGAGCTGGCACATTTTAAAAAGTGGAGCCTTAGTGTATGTTTAAGTGTGTTTTATGAGGTATACTTGCATCATTGGCATTAAACATTGCAACATTACCCAGAGACACTCCTACTGAGTCCGTTACGAGTGTTGCTGGGTGCTTGTTTGCCCGCCAAGTGTTGTGAGCCGGCCGAGTCTGCAACCAGACCTGATGTCACATGCAACAAAGGTATCAAAATATGGCACCATTTGATTTTACGTGAATCGATGACCAGTAGTACCGACATACTTCTGTTGGTGTCTATAAAAGGACCAAATTTGCTAACATATAGCTATTGTTTTATTACCGAAACCAGTTTGAAATTATGACAAAATATTTTTTTATAATGAAACGTTGCATTTATGTGCAGCATATATTTTATACTTTTTTAGAACGCTCTAAAATTAGGCCACTTTAGAGAGTTAGGGAATTTGTACAAAGTGATTGATTTAAAATAGTTCTTTATTAATAAAACCTGCAGAGCCATGTGAGAATGTGGACATTTTGTCCTCCATCCTAATTTAACCTGCTAAAATTGTTGAAATAAGACTAAGTTGCAAAACAGTCATTTTTGAGTGTTAAAGTGTCTGACACATGATATTTACCATTATTTAAACATGCCTCACTTCCTTTGATTCAAGTAGAGGTAAGTCTGCAGTTACAGTAATATTTGATAACACGTTTTATTTTTTTTAATTCAGTGGTCAATAATATGTTTCATCTTGTACTTTAAAACCAGTTCGGTGAACAATGATCAAATTCTGTATATGCTTTAACATTTGGAAACTGCAGTAATTATCTCAGCTAGGGCAGATCTTGAACTCTTGCTTCCTTTCATCTTTTCCTGCCTGTTATCTGTACTTTTCCTTCAGAAAGCATGTGATAACAGAGAGAACTCAGTTGACCTTGACTGAGTGTCTGATGAAGACACTAAGGATTGGGGAAGAGTATAACATACTTATTTTGTTTCCTCTATTTTGAAATCCGTATTTCTTGATTTCGGCTAAATAAAATTAAAATGTGTGTAACATTTTCTTTCTGTATTTGCAAATGTTGTGATTGTCCACTCACTCCTTTTATCCAACAGATTATCTGCAGAAATAATTAAACAAACTGACGAGAAAAAAATAATACACACTCTGAATCTAATTAATCATTTAAATGTCATCATACCGTAACAATTATAGGCATTTTAATTTAATTAGAGAGTGTTTTTTTATATGCAGTTTTGTTGAATTTGATCAAAGCAATTTGAATTTTTTTTTTTGGTTGTAAATATTGTGTGATTAAATAATATTATTGTGTGGTAAAACTGATCCAATTTAGCTAGATACAATTATTTTTGAATATTTTTTTACACATATCGTCACATATAAATTAGTGAAACATATTATCAATACAAATATATATTCTAATATCACAACCAGTTAAATGAAAATATCCTGAATGATTGTTTATATCAGCATCCATAGAGGCTGATGTTTTTCAAGCAGATGGAGGGAATCAGTCTGACCTCTGTCAATACAGTTGGAAAGTGCCAAATGCAAAAAAAAAACAAAGAACACACACACACACAACAATAATTTTCTCTGACAAAAACTGCTGACCGTTAAATTATTCATATTCACGTTATGAATAAATAAAGTAAACAGGCCCCACTCTCAGTCAACAAATCTAAGAAGTATTTGCCCATTTAATCATCAAATTTTAACAGAAGCTGCAACACATTTCCTAAGCACTTGGGCCTCTTGGGACAGTTGCAAACTTGACTAACTGCCAATAAGAGTCTGTGCCTAATGTTTAAGAGCCATTTGCCTCACATCTGATTCCTCCTCCTCATATCAAGGCCCAGTGTACAAAGGCTATCTTTCCATTGGTCTGATTTGGCTTTGTTTGGGCTAGCACACATGCACATCCATTTCCAAGTAACAGACAAAAACATGCATTACTGCACCCCATATTTTATCGTGGCCTTTTTCCATTTACCTTTGGAGGACTAAAACCATCTTAGCTGAGTCACTCGTGTCAAGAAACCCTTACTAAATGAATTTAACGCCACATATGCCTCGCAGCCCGATTCCTAATGGTTCTATTCTCTACATGTAAATGACCTTCTGTCCCGGATCTTGGATTGCAGATCAATGGCTGTTTGCTTTATTTCAACATTCAGCACCAGTGAACCGCAACGCCACAAGGGCAAATGTTGAACAGGGAATTTACAGGTTTGCTATCGAGCTCTTTGAAACAATAAAACTGCCAGTGAGCTATTAAACAAACAAGAAAATAAAGTGGCAGTTTGTGGACCAAGATTAACATGCTAGATACAACATTGAAGGGTGTAATTATACTTTACTGACACAAACGTTTAGCCTACAGAGTGGAGCGATGTTTACTGCAAATACAGCAGGGTTTTTTTGGCTTGCAAATTGTATGTGTCAATCCATTCCATTAAAAGCAATAGGTAAAATTGTAAGACTCAACAGGTCATTTACTAATTCATATTGAGGTAAAAAGTGCACATCTGGTATTTAATACAATATCTGTATTAAAAATGGGTTCATAGATAATACATTTAACAATGAAAACAATAATTTCATTGGGACTATCAGATATTTATTTCACAATATGTTCATAATTGTGATTGTATAGTTAGAAATGGATGGCATAAAACTGACGGGGGCTATTGTTAACACTTAGGACTGTACTCTGGCCGTTGACCATCTAAGGGAGACATTTGTAAAAACAAGCATGCAATATTACACTGAAAAAAAATACACAGAATAAATGTTTTAGTTTTGTTATTAGTTATGTTAATAATGTGCTGCATATATTTATAATCAAGCACTGTTAGTGTTTTGTTATATGACTGAAACTAAATAACTAAATACTTATGTTTCAATTGGGGGTTTGACTGTATGCTCAGCGAATGAGAATGAGAACAAAACTGTATTTTGACATTATGTTTTAAGAAAAATGCAGTGACAAGATAAATGACTGAACAAACAGACTTATTGCATTTTGAAATGTTTTATGGCTTTGCATTCAGGACCTAATAAACTGTTGTGCTTTGTTCCACAAATCAAAACTAAAACTGATAAAAGCTGAATTATACTAAATTCATGTTGCTGGAGGTAATGATCCAGCATATCCAAAGTGCTGTTCCATCGCGTCTTGGTGCCCATGATGCACTTGTGTGATGGCAGTTGTGGCTGCTTTTGCTTGGACATAAACCCAGGGTGGACTTACCATGAGGCAATCACAGACAGTGTCCTGGGGGCCCCAAAACATCACATAAAAAAATATTTATCGTTTTAACAGGGCTATCATCAAGAGCTATATTTTTCCTAACGGTCACACACTTTCACAACAACAGCGCTATGCATCACATCCGGTCAAACTGTGCTAACAACATTACATTACACGATATCTCAACACACCTTTGGTTTCAACATATGTGAAAAATACACAGGGTTTTGATTACAATTAACAAAGCATTTATTGCAAATGAAATGTGCAGACATTGAACTGAATTGTGTATTTGTTCTTGTTTTCGCCTCACACGAACATGATGGTGTCAAACATTTGAATGGACTTAATCATACATAATGCATGCTAGATGCCTATAATTGCGCAGTGAGGGACTGCATCACGATTGTATACATCAACCAGCATCCAGACCAGCACAGACAATAGAGGACAGATTTAAACATTACTGCCAACTCCTGACTGTAGAAATATGACAATCTCTAAATTAGCCTGCCAATGAATTTAAACCACAGATGCATTCCAGGCAATGATTATGTGTGTGATTTCTCTGTTTTTGTGAATATACAGTTGTGTTTGTGTGTGTTTCCATCTGCGCCTTACAGTATGTATGACCATTGATGTGCATACTTATGGCTGGCACATGTGTGTGCATCCACTAACGTGTGCTCATGTGTGTGTAGAGGTGGGTGGGTATAGACCAATGTGGTTCCGCCCTTGTCTGTGCACATGCTTGTGTGTGCACTTGCTGGCATGTGAGCTGATGTCCCCAGTAATCCAGCAGTGGGCCTGTTGTGGATTAGTAACAGGCTCCAGGGGATGGGAATCCCATTCCGGTTTACAGCCCTCCCTGGCAGGAAGAAAGGGGTGGATGCCGTCTCTCTACTACCTTCACACTGTTTTTGCCCGGAGGTGTGTGTGTGTGTTACTTGTGCGATGTTTGACAAAAATGTGTTTTTTTCTCCATTAATATAAGAATTTCTGCAGAAGTTACTGGTTAGAATATTTTTTTAAATATACAAATACAGTGGAATCTCAACTGACAAACTTAGTTGGTTATTCAACATTGTTTTTGAACCGAAAAGTTTGTATATTGAAGCAATTTTTCCCTTAAGAAACAATGTGTTAACAAATAATGGGTTCCAGCGTTGATAAAAGTCCTTATTTTAGTATTATTTTGTACACTTTGAACACAATATAAAGCACTATAAAGTAATATATATCAAACAAAAATAACAAGGGGGTGATGGATTTCTATTTATACAACAAAGCCAAAACAACAACTATCTGAACAGTTTTCCTTTCCATGTACACAAACTGTCACTAGTCCTGTGGTGCACTCACAGTTTGCAATTACAAAATGTCTTAACTTCAACAGCCAGGTTGCCACAATAATAAATGTAAAATCTATTTTACC
The DNA here is from genome assembly GCF_033978785.1 of Entelurus aequoreus. NCBI lineage: Eukaryota > Metazoa > Chordata > Actinopteri > Syngnathiformes > Syngnathidae > Entelurus > Entelurus aequoreus. The sequence goes on along the minus strand of NC_084741.1, from coordinate 46,381,813 downwards.
ATGTAGGTTAATTTACCTGGGGTGCAGTGGAAGTAAGGGGAAAGGGGACGCTGTGGCTACTTCCTGAATGTTTTAAACCCCTCATTGCTTGTCCGTTGCTTTCTTTGGACTCCTTTTGAATCTAGAAACATGTTGTGAAATGGCTGAAAAACACCTAAACTAACGACAGCACTTCAGTGCTGACTGAATGAGCACAGGAGAGCAGTCAGCTTGCCCACAAAGGATGTGTTGCCAGGCACAAAATCGCTGCCCTGGGAGACACCAAATGAGTGGGTGGAAGGTTCATACACGGAGACAGGGTTCGTACAACAAAGTATAGATGTATTTGGTCTGTGTTTAATAAGTCGAAAAGTGTGTACAATGAAGGGTTTGTAAATTGAGGTTCCACTATATTGCTTTCTGTTGCCTTGTCGACCAGTTGTCTGGATTGTACAACAAATTAATTGTTTTTCCCCTGTGTTCAGGAGTGGTTCTGAACACAAGAGAGACACAGTGTTTCCTTTGTGGAGAAAATGTTGTCCCCGTCTTCAGGACTCTCCTGTCGGGCCATGCTGCCGAAGTGAAATGGTATTTCTATTGAATCGACTGCAAACGCACACACATCCGCACATTCATTGGTCATTACTTGGCAACAAGATCAAATTATACGATGACAGGATTTGTTTTGAAGTCATCAGGATACCTTTTGAAAATGAGCTGACCTCCTGAACCTTAAGATACATCCTATCTTCTCCCCAGTGACAATTTAAATGACACCTTTCTTCCAGCCAAAGCTTAAGAAAAAAACATTTGTGAGTGCGTTTGGGGCTGAGGCTTGCAACTCGATACCACAACAAAAGAGCTGCGGCGGCAAGTCCCCACGCAGACATTATATGTCAGCATCACTGTTACACCGTTAGCTTGTCCCAACTGTACAAAGCCATCCTCATTCAGAGCACCAAACCAAGGTCAGTCTGGATTAGCCAGCAGTAACCCTATCAGGTCCAGCACAATGATTACAAAGCCCAGTGACACTGTCTGTCAGCAGACTCTTTCTAGGGAACCCTAGAAGGCCGACCCTTGGCTGCAGAGCCACCGGAGAGGGGTAGTCCATTTCAAATTGGTACCCCTTTATTTACCTCCTTTGATTTTCATCGACTCATTTGGTTCATCAATCAGCCCTCATGGGTGTGTATCTGTCTGAAAACCATGTTGCACCTAATTCCACTAATTTGAGTATTTTATTTTCGTTTTGCTCCTCTTCTGCATTGCCCATTGTTTGAGCTAGTTTGTTCTGAAGCCAAGTGTCATTTATTGTTTCCAAGTTATACAGTGAATTGAGGTTCCCTAAAAGAGGGTGCAATTTCTATTTTGTTACAATAAGGGTCTAGTCCAATGAAGGTTTTTGTGTGTTAAAACATGTGCAAACTTGATAACTCATGCTATGCTGATTTACTAAGTTTGTGCACTGGGGAGTGCGTCTCTTAAATGAGCAAAATAGCCAGTACTATCCATTTGGCGTGTCTGTGTAATGTAAATGCAGAATATATGTTGATTATCTGAAATGCCCAGTCACCCACAATCCTGGGAGAAAAAGAGGCAACTATGATCAATCATTAAGCGCTCACAAAGTGAGCGCTTAATGATTGGATCTGGAATGCCCCACCAGTAACAGTTAGAGATGCTACCTCAGTAGAAACATAGAAGCATCCCATCTTAAAACTCATTTGTATACGCTAGCCTTTAAATAGACCCCCCTTTTAGACCAGTTGATCTGCCGTCTCTTTTCTGCTCTGCCCCCCTCTCCTTCATGGAGAGGTTATTAGGTGACCACAGATTTTGCGCTAGCTGTTCAAAGTCGGGACCCGGGGTGGACCACTCATCTGTGCATCAGTTGGGGACGTCGCTGCGCTGCTGACTTGTCTCCACTCAAGATGTTCCCCTGCTGGCCCCACTATGGACTGGACTCTCACACTATTAACTACATCCACTTGACATTCATTGCACCAGTCGCCCAGGGGGCGGTTCCCAACATCTGCGGTCCCCTCCAAGGTTTCTCATTGTATTTCATTGAGTTGAGCTTTTTCTTGCCCTGATGTGGGATCTGAGCCGAGGTTGTCCTTGTGGCTTGTGCAGCCCTTTGAGACACTTGTGATTAAGGGCCATGTTAATAGATCAATACATTGATTGATTGATTGATTGATTGATTAACTTAAGGGGCTCATTTTAACTAATCCAAATGATTATTTTTAGTGCCTACTGGCATTTTTTTTCTATTTTGGTATTAATTTTATAGTCAAAAAGAGTAATATTATTAGTATATCTCCTATATGAAAAAAAATATTGCAATGTGTATTTTCAGATCATTCCAGATGCACCATCACATCTCATTGGCTTGCTAATAATAAGTTATGTTGTCCAAATGGCATTGTTACAGTATGTTACCCAGAAAAGGTGGTGTGTGCTGCATATTCCACAAAAAATAACAAAACCGCACATGATGAAGCATTTGATGACATGAATGTGCAGGGAAATGAGTGTCTCCTTGGGCACTGCTGGTAGTACACGGAACATCTTCATTCAAATAGAGCGCTCTGCACCACTTTTGCATTTGTCATCCCATTGCTCACGATCTCAGTAGATCATCTGCAACACGCCCACTAATAATACACACATTTTTTATAGTCAGCACATACTATTTAGTGTGTGCTATTTGGATCTTAGCAGACAATGCCCTATAAAATGCAGTTTAAAAAAAGTATTTGTATAAGAAACATGAGTTTAGCGTTAAATGTGATTTTGGGGCAAACATTTATGCCCTATCATTTCTGCCTGGCAACAAGTGGACTGTTTTGTTGTTGTTGTTGTTGTTGTTGTTTTGCATATAAATTGCACATGTTAATGTTTAGTGTACATTGTTGTTAGAAAATACATTTTAAGATGACAGTCAGTCTTGTCAGGATGATGGGGAACTGCACTGTTGTTAAGTGGCGCTCATCATGATGTATTTCACATGAAAACACCCCAGGAGGTGACATTTTTATCCTTTTCAAACCAAATAAGACATAAGTCACTACAGCGAAAACAACTTGTATTTAGCTGCAAGTGGGGTTGTTAGTCTCCTTTTTTTTCAAGAGGAATTACATTTCAAACGCGTTGGTTTGCAGTTGCACTGCTCCCCAAGAACTGCTTCCCCAACACCCATGTTAGTGAGGAGCATGTTAAACAAATCGAACCTTAAGACAGAACTGCCATGTGACATTTTAGTTCTAAAGCTAAACAAACAAGAACAACGGAGCTCACAGCACAACGTCTTCGAGGCAAGGTGGCAAGCAATGTTCTCCACTTTAGCACATCAGAGGCGCCCCCTGTTTCAGTCGCCCTAAAGGTACCCGTTTGCAAAGTGATACAGCTTAGGGTTTTTTAACTTGGGGCTGATTTCAAACCCCCTCTGCTGCCAAGCACATGGACGACTGCTGATTAGAAAGCGGGGTTGGCAGCAGTGGGCAGATGCCAGGCGGGAAAAGAAATGACTGTCTGTCCTCAGTCTGCCTCTCTTATTGACCCCTCCCCCATAAACCCAAAGGGAAGGAAGGGATCAATTGCACAAATATCAAATGCATCAGAAGTGATTCTGCTACACGTACACTTTGTATGCATTGTTTGGCGATTTTTTTTACTGATCTCAATAGTTTTTTTTGAGTTTCTTTGATCACATGGAGCTGATAAAAATGAGAAAAAAGGAAATATTTTCCTCGTTTCCACATTGCAAGATTGCAATGCCGTTTTGCTCTTTCACTCTTCATGCCCACGCACTTGATCAAAACACCCACGTGCACTGTACTGCACATTTTGTAAAAAAAACTCAACTTGTTTTAGTTTATTGGGGTTTTCTTAAATGTTTTAGAGCAGTGGTTCTAAAATGTTCTTTCGTCAAGTACCACATCAGAAAAAACTTGGCTCTCCAAGTATTGCCATAATGACCCACATCAAAATACAATAGCGTAGTAGGCCTAAGTATTCATTAAAAACAAGGCAGCGGTTTTTTTTAACAAGTATATCAAATATTTTTGCCCACAGTAACAATACACATAGTTTGAATATAGAAAAAACAAAACACTGCACTTTAATCAAGGGATCATTTGGCATACCACTGGAGGAAGCCCACATACCACTAGCGGTACACGTACCACAGTAAGAAAATCACTGTATGTAATTCAAGCAGACAAACTGAAAGCACTCTGCTATTATAATAAGTAGCAATGGCATGGGGGGGACTCCTTAAAGTGAACAAAATGACAGGCTCAGGCCTTAATCTTGCTGTTATGTTTTTGAACTGATTTGAAAGCAGCTCAATACAAGTACATGACTTGAAAAGCCCCTTGCTCACCTGGTCTACATCTGCAAATTATACCCACATTGCTAATATATCTGTCACACAAATTTACCATATCCATGTTAATGAAAATATTGGGAGGTCCATAAACTAAGAAATCATGAAAAAACAAAATGAAAATCAATACCTATAATTCAATATGTTGATGATACAAATAACACAATTTCACTAATTTAAAACCATTCATTATATGTGGCCTACAAAAGTCTGGAAATAATATGCGTCATAAAAGCAATTAATCTTTCTTACAAAAATGTACGGTTTGTTTCCATTTTGACAAAAAAAAAAATGTATGTAATGCATGAAACTGCATATCTTTTAGACTTAAATATTATCTGGTCATGCAACTATGTTACAATATGTTGTACTACAAAAAAGTAACAATAGTATAATATCAATAATAATTATTAATAATAATAATAATCTGCTTATCACCATTCCTTATGATTTCAAAACAAGTTATTACTCATTTTGTATGTAAAAAAAAGTAATAATCAATTGCATAGGCAATTGTGTAATAATATGAGGCGATGATACGTTTACATTTACACTATCACAATTTACCAGGATTTTACAGCAATTAACAGTTTGTTTGTTTTTTACAGTAGAGTACTGTAACATTACAACACATGCCCAACAATTTACTGTAATTTCAAAGTAAAATACTGTAATTAAAGTCCTCTGTAATATCACAACAAACTACTGAAAATTCCAACTGTTTGTGAAAGCCATTTTATCTTTTGTTCTTATTCAGTTCACTGATGGCGGTATGCTGTTAAAATGAGAGTGCACTTAAGCACAACGATACAATTGTGAAGTAACAGCATTTAGTTGTAATTTTGTTGTAATTAACCCCAAAATTATGATTGTGTCGTTACAGTATTTTGTTTCAATGGTATTATAATTAACTATAAAATCACAGCACTGCAGTTACAGTAATTTTTTTAACAGTAAATTACTGTAACTGTTACAGGGAAAGTAATGCAATTATCAGCCAATAATTTGCTGTGAATTTACAATTATTTTTTTGTATGTCCACTCTTACAAACGGTCGTCTGAAGTCAGCCATAACTGCGACAAGGCCCTCAATGAAAACGAGTTTGACACCCCTGCACACCTAAAAGAACAAACAAATAGACAACCCCCAATTAATGACATTTGTGTATTTGACTGACGATATTAAAGGTGAGCAAAGACAAAAGAGAACAGAGTAAAACATGCAAATGCCTTGTGTTTTTGTTTACATTTCATTAAAGACATTAAAAAGGCCTCCAAATAAAAAACAAACAAAAACGTTTTCATAGTGAGACTTTTTTGAATCATTTAAACAAAATAATGCATTATTGTAATTTGGCTCCTGTGTTCAAGTAACCCGGACTCTACAGTAAACATGTGCGGCTTCATCCAGGTTGTTGTTTCCTGAACCTCATCTTTCCATCCGTCTGTCGAAGCTGATGTTCTTGTGTCTTCCTTCACTGAACTCTGCTGTCTTTGTCCGTCTGTCTGTCCCTCTGTCTATCTGTCCATCTCTCTTCTCCCATCTCGAATGTCCCCATCAGGCTGGGACCAAAATATCTTAGAAGCTGCAGTCTGACTGAAACTGACACCTGGAATGTACTCCTATACTGACACACACACACACACACACACACACACACACTACAGTGCCCGACAGGTGCAATTTCACAATGACAATATGCATATGGACACACACTTATCCCTGTGCACTCACACACACACTCATGTCCTTAGTACAGTATACTTATGGTTGGCCTGTAGTCTGTGAATAGAGGAGACAGTGCCCCCTGGTGTGGACAGGTCAGTACTCCTTCATGTCATATCTTTTTTTGTCCTTGCTAATTTAATAATATGGGATTTAATTTAGCCTAGAACTGCATAACATTTATCACATACAAACATTATCTTGCATTTTTAGTACATGTGATTTGTGTATACAGGTGCCTCTAATATGCATCGCATAAACAACCTATACCTGAGATACTTTTGCATATATGCATACATACAAATCTTAACTGCTGTGAAAACAGTATTTGTATTATGCACATTATTTTACTTTTTTTATGTATTTATTGGCTGCCAGACAGAATATATAGTAACATGCTTGGATGTCTTAATTGTATCATGTGTTAATAAAAAATAAAAAAAACAGGCAGGGTAGTTATTTTATACAATATTACATGATAAAAATACATATATTTGCCAAAAGTTAAAAAAAAAACAGTGGGAAAATTTCACATTTTACTTGGCATTGATCAGTAAATTATTGTATAATGCTTATAATATAAATATAGTTATGTTAATGTTTTTAATAATATAGTATACATATTTATTTTATAAATTTACTCCATTCAATGGTTGTATGTTCTTTTTTCAAGCCATACCGTCAATGAATGGTGTCCATTAATTAGTTCTAAAGTAGTGCAGAGGTCTCTAAACTTTTTCCACAGAGCGTACAGACAAATTGCCTATTGACACATTTAGAACATTAAAGATGCTAAAACCAATCTAATATAGATCAATATATACTAAGAAATCTAAACAAAACATACCATGTTGTGTCCAATAAAATATTAAGTTAATTTGCAATGGTTGGTTTTACAATAAACCGAAGACTAATACAATTTTTTTTTAAAGGTGCAGGCCGAAAAAGGTCACCTGGGTAGCACTTTTGTGCACCTTTGCCCGATAATGTGACTTCTGTTCTACAGTTACTTCTGCTAGTGTCCTTGCGTGTTTTGTGTAATTGTTAGTCACGTTTATTTTATTCACCATAACAGAGGCTTGTGTTTGAGAGTTTCTTGTCATCGCAGCCAGCAGGCAAACTGCACTGCATATATTTAAATAGCGGCTGTTTGCTGTTTACAAGTCTGCTGGACCAAAATGCACTGGGGGGGACAAGCACCTGATGGATGAATACTGATGAGGAAGACTGCTCTGGCCACACTCTTCATTAGTAGTGTTGCCACCTTGACTGCTGTCACAAGCCTCAGGTTTCAAGGTATATGCTGATGTCTCCCACAGAGGTCACAAAGTCTTTAATCAACAATAATAAAGGACATGGCAATGTCCGATTTGTCTGTGGGAACACAAACAGGTGACTAAAAATACTTTCTACAAGTGTGTTGCTCACACTTTTGGATTGTGGAAGCCTCTCCAGAGCCACCACTAATAGATGCATTATTGCTAATTATTATTAGAGTATTGCAACATGGCCACACTGAAGGGAGCCAGGGACGCCGCCCACAGGCCGTAGTGTGCATTACTTCAAAATGTTAATTTTGTAAGGAAGTGTACCACTTTAGCCTGAACAAAAACAAAACAACAACAACAAATAAGAACACACAATAATACATTTGTGTGAGCCTTGCAGATGCACTATGGTGATTCTAAACATGTCAACCAAATAAAAGTGGGGTTAAGAATGATTATTATCTCTCCCCAATTAATCAAACTTTAGTTATACAGCACTTTTCATGCACAGTACTATCTAAAAAATATATATGTATAACAGTTTTTAAAATATATGTAAAAAATAATATGAGTTATACATTAATGAATGAATACAAACAAAAAATTGTAGGAATAATAGTAAATTATAGCAATAACATCATACACATTAAGAAATATAGGAAGTCTAATTTGAAAAGATAAACACAAATCCTGTGACTAACATGCTGGAGCTTTTTACTTGCAATGTGCACTCTTTTTTTTGTTCAGAGGCTCCATTTCTGTGAGGCAGAAAGTGGGCGGGATGGGATATTCAGATGAGCCAGAGTGACAGCTCCAGTTCCCCTCTGTGTGTGTGTGCGTGTTTGTGTGTGTGTGTGTGTTTGTGTGTGTGTGTGTGTGTGTGTGTGTCCAACTCCACTGGCTTCTTCGCTCCTAACTCCTTTCATAGCGCAGCGCACTAAAAACAGCGGACGCTAGGGGATCAAGACGCACGCCACTCTGCCTTCTATATGGGCTCTTTGACAATCCTTACGGTGTTTTGCCAGTAAGGGGGTTTCGGAGGGAGGACTTTTTTTTTAAATTCCACTCTTTGATGTGACTGTTTGCATCAGCGATTATTGAGTCGGTTGTTTTGGCTGCTGTTACCCCCCTTTCCCTTGTGCGCATTCCCCCCTCCTTCCTTTGCTTGGACCGGCCATCTCTTCCACCGCGCGTCCCCCCAATGTCCTATCCTCAGGGTTACCTCTATCAGCCGCCGGGCTCGCTGGCTCTGTATTCGTGTCCGGCTTACGGGGCCTCGGCTCTGGCCGCCCCGCGGAATGAAGACCTGGCGAGGTCGTCCTCCGGCTCCGCCTTCAGTCCGTATCCTGGATCGGCTGCTTTCTCCGCCTCGGCCGGGGCGAGCTTCTCCAGCCCGCTGTCGTACTCCACGGACCCGGCCACAGGATTCCCATCGTACATGGTAAAAAAAAAAAAGAAAAAAAAAAGTGTATATATATATATATATATATATATATATATATATATATATATATATATATATATATATATATATATATGTATATATATATATATATATATATATATATATATATATATATATATATATATATATATATATATATATATATATATATATATATATATATATATATATATATATGTTCATTCTGGAAGAAGCTTGCAGAAAAGCGCGCATTTATTCATGCGTATTTACGCAACTCCCTATAAGTGCATGCGTAACTGTATCAGTTCCATATCATCCAAACGCGGCCTGTTATTAAAATGAATGCAAACGTCATTTTAATGGTATTTTTTTTTTATAGAATGGGCTGCAAATTGTAATGTCTTAACAATGAATGCGCAGCTAATTATGTAAAGCCCAATACCCAGCGAGGGTCTTCGTTTAAAAGCCTTCCACTGCGTGAATTTATGGGTCAGGGGGAATTAATACAAAGCATGCAAAAGCACTTTCTTCATGCTCGGCAGCCATTAAAGTCGTTAAAATCACATTGCTGTTGATTTATACAGCGCGCCTTTAAGTGATTTGTTAATAGGATTTGTAAATAAGACTTTTTGGAAATGGTGGGAATAGACATTTTTTCCACATCTTTTAAATCTCATAATTATATTATTTTTATTTGGCTAAGTTCTCATTAGAATATGCATTTCTGTATTGTAACAGACATTGATATAAATACGTATCCATGTGTGTGTGTGCATTACAGGCCTCATTTTTACATATTATATCAGCTTGTCACTAAACATTTTGATAAAAGTTGGATTAAAAAGTTATTACTAACACCTATGTTGTAATTTATTGTGTGTTTGTATATATATATATATATATATATATATATATATATATATATATATATATATATATATATATATATATATATATATATATATATATATATATATATATATATATATATATATATATATATATATATATATATATATATATATATATATATATATATATATATATATATATATATATATATGACTTTTTTCTCTACCATGCAGAGCTCCCCATATGACGCGCACACGGCGGGCATGGCCGGGGCCTTGAGTTATCACCCATACGGGAGTCCCGGGTATCCGTACCAGCTCAACGACCCCGCTTACCGCAAGAACGCCACCAGGGACGCCACGGCCACCCTGAAGGCCTGGCTGCAGGAGCACAGGAAGAACCCTTACCCGACCAAAGGGGAGAAGATCATGCTGGCCATCATCACCAAGATGACCCTGACTCAGGTCTCCACCTGGTTCGCCAACGCCAGGCGGAGGCTGAAGAAGGAGAACAAGATGACGTGGGCGCCCAGGAATAAGAGCGAGGACGAGGATGAGGAGGACGGGGATGGGGAGAGGAAGGACGTGGAGCGGTCGGAGAAGAACCTGGACCACAGCGAGGCTTCGGCGGAGGATGAAGGTGGGCTGGGAGGACCACACTTAATGATGCAACACGCACACGTTATTTGTACTGTATTATTAATATGGACGCATTTTTTACCCACGCAAATGTGCATGTGCATAATTAAGGCAGGATTGATATTGTTTATATATAATTTAAATAGTTCAACGAGCATTATTAAATATTTAATTTAGTTTTAATGACAGGTTATTGCAAATTTGACATACTAATTAACATAATTGAGCAATAACTAATGTACTTCTGTTAAAACAAATGCGAGTGTCAGCATTTATCAAACAATTTGCAAATCACGTGGTTAAAGAAATACTACAATATGCACATTTAAAAAAAAAAAAAGTTGTAGAAATGAAACAAATATTGATGTGTGTCTTATTATACGACTTTTTTTTTTTTTTATGTATTTTTTTGGGTCAGGTATCAGTTTGCATGTGGACACTCTCACGGACCACTCGTGCTCTGCGGAGTCGGACGTGGAAAAGGCGCTCCACTGTCGCGGTTCGGACAAATGTGACGAGGACGTGCAGGAGGAGGACGTGCAAGAGCACCGCGCCCCCGGCTTCCGGCTCTCCCCCAAGCCCGTCACTTCGTCGCCTCTGATGGGGGTCGAGGCGCCGGTGTTCGCGCAGCACCACCCCCACCACCACCACCACCACCACCTCCATCACCTGCAGCAGCTCCAACGCGAGGATTTAGCCCGTAGCCTCGGCATGAGCGGCGCCATTATTAATAACACCAACAAGTCTTGCCTTGATAGCAGAGCGTCCACAGGGGGGTCTCAGAACCCCAAACCCAAACTGTGGTCCCTGGCGGAGATTGCTACCTCAGACCCAAAGCAGCCACCGGGCCAGCCCAGCGTGGGGCTCCTCACCCCCCCGACGTCCTCCGCAGCTTCCCCGTCTGCCACTTCGCCCTCCCTCTACCCGACCCCCTCCCTCATCGGACGGCCTATTTACTACACGTCGCCCTTTTATAGCAATTACACAAACTATAGCAACTTCAGCCCCCTGCAGGGCCAAAGCATACTGCGCTATTCCAACTCCTCCGGGGTGAGTCTGGCTGCAGCGGCCGCCGCCGCCGCCGCCGCAGCGGCCGCTTCCGCCGCCGCAGCCAGCGAGGGTCTCGCCCCTCACCATGCAACGGAGTCCGGCGCGCTGCAGCCCAAACACCGGCCCGACTCCCCTTTGGTTAAAACGATCGCGAACCAGACTGGCGCTGCTGGTGAACATCAACATTTTAGACCTGTACATTTGGAAGCAAAAAAAGGCACGTAGAAGAAAGTTCATTTTGGGGGCTTCTGTAGAAATGTGCAAGCGTGCATCTTTTTCCCCCACTGGCAACAGGTGAGGAACTGAATTGTGCATCACTCACTTTAGGTTAATTGTAATTATGCAGGGTCAGCCAACACATGCATTTACACCTGCTGTATCAGTGGATTGACATTATTTGGGGATTTTAATTGTCATTTTTTTATTTCCATCATCTGCAGGTAGGTGTCACACTTGCTTAGAATATAAAAGCAACATTTTTTTGTGTTTTAACCCCATCACCTGGCCACCTCAAGGGGATCCAGTGCCACCAGCTGGGATGAAAGCTGCTCCCCCCCTGCCCCTACTCAGTAGGCACATTATTAAAATATTATTATTGCTATATGACACTTTTTCAAGTATGCATAATATGGTTTCTTCTCCCCATGTATGTGATTTGCACGTTATTTCTCAGGTTTTGTTTTGCCACAACAGGGGTCTCAGACTACAGAAGTGGCCCATGGGCCATTAGCAACCCGCAAGCTCATAGTTTGTGTCCCTCTATGTAACTTTAGATAGATAGATAGTACTTAATTGAATCCTTCAGGAGAGTTCCCTCAGGAAAATTAAAATTCCAGCAGCAGTGTACAGAATTGAGATCGAATTAATGGGGGTATAAATGGAAATAAAATGGAAAATATTACAATAAGAATAACAATAAAAAGAAACAATGAGAATACAAAATATCACAGTAAAATAAAGAATATAACAAGAGAAACTAGGCAGTAGTGACCATGTTATGAAAATGTATTGCACTGTTATTGCACTGTTTTTTGTTGCAGTTTATTTCAGTATTGTTATTGTTTTGCATTCTATTAGTTTTTAGTCTATTAGTCCTATTAGTCCTGCCCTTTAGTGCAGGGATATTCAACTGGCGGCACGAGGCCGGCCCATGAGTTTAGTTAAAAACCTTGGAAAAAACTAACATTTTTGCAGCAGATTCCTTGAAACACTAGAATGCTGTCATCTAGAGCAGGTGTAGGGAACCTATGGCTCTTGAGCCAGATGTGGCTCTTTTGATGACTGCATCTGGCTCTCTCATAAATCTTAGCTGACATTGCTTGAACACGATAAGTAATGAATAATTCCGCTGGTAATCACAGTGTCAAAATATAAAACATTCTCATGCATTTTAATCCATCCATCCGTTTTTTTACCGCACCTGTTGAAAAAGTCGCATTAATGGTGAGAAGTATTTTATTTATTATTGGTTAGCTTCAGAATAACAATGTTATTCAAAATAATAAGAGACTCTAAAAATGTTGGTCTTACTTAGAAATGCACACCTTTAGTTGTATTCAGTGTTAAAAAATATTATATGGCTCTCACTGATTTTTTTTTTTTAAATATTTGGCTTTCATGGCTCTCTCAGCCAAAAAGGTTTCCGACCCATAATCTAGAGGATCGTTGACTAGTTTTTTTTGCAGTAAGTCCTTAAACACAGCAGACCACTCGTGTTGCATGGAAAGGGCAAAATTCCCCTCAAAGTGTAGTAACTAACAAAAAAAATACACAAAAATCTAATGTCCTAGGTTGATTGGCAACACTAAATTGGCCGTAGTGTGTGAATGTGAGTGTGAATGTTGTCTGTCTATCTGTGTTGGCCCTGCGATGAGGTGGCGACTTGTCCAGGGTGTACTCTGCCTTCCGCCCGATTGTAGCTGAGATAGGCTCCAGCTCCCCCCGCAACCTCGGAGGGAATACACGGTAGAAAATGGATGGATGGATGGAAATCTAATGTCTATTGCAGAGGATGCTGGCTCTCAGGAATATATGCAGTAAGAATAACAGTCAAGGGAAAAGTCCGGCACCCAGTCCTTAGCTTTCTGGAAATGTGACCCCCTAAAATAATTTAGTTAAATAGCACTGTTTAGTTTATCATGGCAATCTTATATCCCACTAGAAAGAACACTAACTACAATAACGCTGCAAACACAAACATTGCAGCACAACCAACACACAATGGGCAGCACAAAAAGCAACTACCTGTAAACAAGCAGAAGTGTTTCTGACTCTGACCCAGTGTCAAAATATAACATTTCTACATTTGATTTTACTTTTAAAATGACTTGAGGCATACCATAGCGCTGAGTCACTATATTTGCTGGTAGAAGTAGTTAACACAATAAAACACAATAACACTTAGGTCGGCACAGCTTTACCCAGATTCTACTTCAAGCGGCCCTCAGTTAAATTGAGTTTGAGACCCCTGATATACATTATACATCTGTGTGTAGAAACATATGTTTGTTTTTGGGTTTTTTTGGCGACGGGGACATTATTGCAGCGAATGAGCCAGAGGAGAACCTGTGAGGACTTCAAAGTGGAATAGCCTACATTTGATATTTATTTTTTTAAATGATGGCGAAACTATGCCTATGATTAATGCAAGTTGTATTGCACAAAAACAGAATTAGAGAAAAAAAACCTGACATCTGATGTCTTTTTTGTAAATGTATAAATATATAGATTAACGGTTTTTATTTGAATTTGGGGAAAAGCGACACAATCTTGCGATGAGGATTACACCTGCTAATTTATATCTTTGAATGTACATAGAACATGAAAACAAGCACTGGTATGGATATGCTGTACATGCAGGCTTGATATATCAACGGAGAAAATATTAAACTGTTTTCCCAACAGTTGCATCTTGAAGAGTCCTTATTTACCACAAGAAAATGTATTATTATAATGGTATCAATCCATCTGTCTAATGGCCACACATTCCCAACCGAGATTGGTATAAACGACATGCGACATTCTTACTACCATTTTCCAACTGTCTTCTTGCACATTTATTTTAAAGTGTGATAAATACAGCCACAGTGGGACCCGTGGCACCAAGCATTATGAGGCTCCCAGCAGGACTAGTCCCTGGAGCTTTTTTAGCCTAGTTCATGCAGGGTGGGTCCACTCTGCCTGCTTCATTACAGCTGCATGGCACTGAGCAATCCATAAAAGTCTATCTCAGCATCTGCCAGCTCCAATGGGCTGTGTGATGGGCCCTAATAGGACAGGCTTTCCTCTGCTTCTCATCATGGCTGCTTAGAAGGGCCTGCTGTATAGGGCACAGCTAATTAAACACTTTGGCGGAGGAAAAATATTATCACGTGTTGTTACTTATAGAGGTTGTAGCACAGCAGGGATCACCGTTTTTCACGAATGCCATGGATTAAATATTTTACTTTGCAATTGAGATTTGGTGTTTTTCACCTTAAAGTTTCCTTTCTTCAAGTTTCTGTTTTCTTTCCTCATTCTTAGTAAAACATATTTTGGGTAGTATTTCAAAATGAAATGCCTTGTGTTACACTTCAATGTGAATGTTTGTGGTTGTGACTCAAGAATGCGGAGATGGTAGGTGAAGTGCAGGTAAAATGTGTTTTATTAATATTCATTATGTCATTGTTTTTACATTCTATTTGCACTACATGATCAAAATATATTCAATATTTTTATCTCGCAAAAGAGATTTTAATCTCAACAAGTTTTTTTTTTTTACCTATTTAAATAAAGAAAAATTAAAATAAGATCAACAATCTATTTTTATTAACATATGCCAGTGGTTCTCAAACATTTTCCACCAAGTACCACATTAGAAAAAACATGTCTCTCTAAGTACCACCATAATGGCCAACATTAAAATACTGTAGCATAGTGGGCCTAAGTAGTCATTAAAACAAGGCAGATGTTTTCTTTTAACAAGCATATGTAATATTATTGGCCACTGTAACATAATACACAGTTTGTACAGTAACACTGTGTTTAAATAAAGAAAAATAAAACCCTGCACTTTAATCAAGTGATTATTTGGCGTACCACTAGATGAAGCCTGTGTACCATTAGTGGTACATGTACCACTGTTTGAGAATTACTGACTTTTGCCACAGTATTTACAACGTAGTCTATATCCTATTTTATGTAAAATATTATGTACGTACTAATGTTCTTGTAGTACTCATCAGGTGAAATTTGGGACCATAGATACTACATTTTATGCCATCTCCTGTGTGCTGGTATGAAACAATTCCTTAAATCCTTAATGAAATATTGCAGCGGGGAGGTGCACAGGAAGCATAGGGAAAACTATGCCTGTTTAGGTACAAAGCAAATCAAAAAACACATCCAGATGACAGTGCTGTCATGTAAAGCAACCAGGAACAGGCGTGTCCTGATTGCCAATTTGGGACTGGTGAGGAAGCCAGTGCCAAGACTGGAGAAATTGTAGCAAAATGAGGCAAAAAGAACATTTTAAGAAACATAAGCTTGTTGGACAGAAATTAAAACAAAATACCAGAAACTAATAATTGTAATAATAGATCATAACAGTGATCAGGTTGTTCTACGGATTTGGATTTGTACGTATTCTGATGGAAGAAGAACAGATGCATGCTATAGCCAGTGGCTTAACCACTTCTTCATTCCAAATGCTTTCATTATGTGTTGCTTTATTCAAATGCATGCTTTATTCTCAGGTGGGGTCCATCGGGGACTTTCCACCGTTGTCAAATAACACCAGAGGCACTTTTCATAGCAAACAGAGGTTCTCTCCTTTTTATCTCTTTCTGTCTCCATTTATCCTATGCTGTTGCCTGCAAATGTCAACTTTGTTCTCAATTAAAAGAGTTATTGTTACAGTAAAAAAAACAAATAAACAATGTGTAGCCACCCGCTTTCAAACACATGAAAAGCGACTTCAACCCCGCCTCTGTGTTTAATTAGGAGCAGTGGCAGGTGAAAATGGTAGCAAGGCATCCGTTGCACATGACAGAGCACAAGTTGTGAGGTCTGTTGTTGAATTTATACCAATATTGGTCACAATTGCACAGGGCCTCTGTTCTGTTTCAAAAACCTCAAACTATTAGCGGAAGAACTTGACCAGGCTTGATCATGTTAGTCCACATTGGCGGCAAAAGAGGCGATTTTCACTGCAAATATTCAACACCGGCCATAGAGAAATGGAACAATTTATCTAAATATTCTTCAAATCCTGTTTTAATCCTATCATATAGCTTACCACTGAGGGTATGTTCATCCATACTAAGGCCTAGTTGTCATTGAGAGCAAAATTGATGCTATCAGGGGGGCTCATGGCTTCACGGGAGTGTAGACTGAAGAGCAAGTGGACTCATTTCCCTTATCGCTGATCAAATAAGCAGCTCATATATAGAGATAATTTATGAGCTCTTTGTATTCGTTTATCCTCCCATCAACCCTTTCTCCTCTAAAATGCTTAAGACATTAATCTCTGATGCTCACCTGTGTACCACAACGACCAAAAGTTTTATTATAGAGCAACAATGCAATAGTATCAGTTTAATTGAATTTAAATTTTATGATCAGATCAGTTAGTATAGGAAACTTTAAATATGCAGTAAGGAAAACATGCAGAACTAGAATCTATGCAATTCCAACAGGGAACGCGCAGACATTGTGGGAACCAGACAACATGCTTGTGTTGAAAAACATCCTGTCTGTTGGAATGGTTCAAATCGGTACAGAAATGTGGAATATGTAGAGGTTTGTATAGTGCCCATTATTTTCAATGGGAAATTCCGGGAAAACCAAGTTTTTTCTAGTACCGTAAATTCCGGACTTTAAGCCACTACTTTTTTCCTACGCTTTGAATAGTGCGGCTTCTAAGACTGTGTGGCTAATTTATGGCCTTTCCTTCGCTGACAACCATAAAAAAGAAACAACAAAAAACAAGCAAATAAGCTGAGGTGTTCTATTGTTTGTGCTGTGGTACCATCTTTTGGACGATTTTACTCACTGCAGTTAATATGATATATAAATAAACATTTACACAAATATTTCTGTGTAAATAACTAATTTCGCAACAGATATGCGGCTTATAGTCCATTGCGGCTAATACAAATTTAGTGTGTGCGGCTAATATGCGCTCTGTAGTACGGAAAATACTGTAAAGCTTGAATACTGGAATATAGCTTTGATAGCTTCAATGTTCTGACTAAGACAAATGTTTTGATGGTGTAACAGCTAAAATTAAATGAAAAATGTGGGCGTAGTCGAATTAAAAAAGGGTTTACATTCTGCAATTGAAAAGTTGGAATTCCTGGTAAACAGGGAATTTTTCAAACCAGGAAAATGTTGGCTTGAATGTCCAGGGGGAGTGGAATGTTTGGAAGGTTGAACGGTCTGAATCGGATAACAAATGTGGGATATGATGATGTTTGTCATTGCCCATTCATTTTCAGCTGGGAAAAGTTCCTGGTAATTCTGGGAAAATAAAGTAATTTTTGGATTCATAAAACATTTTGGCTTGAATCTTCAGGGTGAGTAAAGTATGTGGATGGTAGAACAGTTTGAATCAAGTGAAATCTGGGACTTGTGCAAGTTTGATAAATGGCCCATTCATTTTCAATGGGAAACAAATGACCTGGAAAACCTGGAATTTCTAGTAATCTGGGATATCTGGGCGGATATAAAAAAATGCTAGCCATTGAGTACCGGCCAAGGGGAAAATGTTGATACTGTTGGAGAAAAAGGGTGTCAAACTTTGTATGGAACAACTGAACCACAATAACATATACAGTATGTGAATGCCTTCTGTTGTTTCTTTCACATAAATATACAGTATATTCTTGATGATAACCTGCTACTTTTTTCCTACGCTTTAACCCTGTGGCTTATAAAACGGTGTGGATATTTTATGGATTTGTATTTGCTAACAGTCCTATTGTTTTCTGTTCAACAAATAGTTTTCATTATACACAAGCAGAGACACTGAAAAGGTGTGTTATTGTTTGTGCTATGACAACATAATTTGAAGTTTGCTCACGTCTATAGTATTTCCTTTCCTTTAGTGCTTTCAACCAGAAGTAGAAGTTTCGTTCCGTCTTCTAGTCGTGAATTGCGTTTCAATTCGCATATATTCTTCATTCATCACTTCAAGCATTGTTTGTAAGTCCTACAATATTACGAACAATTGTTATTTACTAAACCATCCCATGTGTGATGTCTATAGAAGTGTTTTCATTCATATTTGTATGTGTTATCGTAATGTAATTAAGCGAGCGCAAGCGAGCATTAGCTATTATGCTAACATGTTTACAAGTGTCTGTGTTAGTATTATTAACTTACAATGGCATTCTTTGTGTAATGTTTCAGTTTAAAAAAATTCTCAGTCAATTCACATTTAAAAACAAACGCCAACAGACACCAAAACGCATCAAATTAATTTGTTTCAATCATCCCCTTAAGTCAATCATAAAATTATAAAAGGACATTGCTGAATAGACGATCTGGCTTTTTATTTTATTTCTGTCAATCCAAATATGTTGACACACACAAGGAGGATTATCTGTCCATCAACTCTTTTCTCACAGCTGTGTGGGTCTGTGTCAGACAACACGTCCGTCCCACACATGCTTAATTAAATTCAAAATAGTACTTGCAAAACGGTGTTGAGTGTTGATAAATCACATTGCGCTCGCTATTTAATATATTTGCATTTTCTCCTCCCAGTATTGTGGGCAGTGTGACGATAAGCACTTATTCTGCGTTTTAATGAAGACAGAGATGCAAAACGGATTGCACGCCACATTCCATTCTTCTTATATAGCTCCTCCTAAAAAAAATAATGTAACTGCTCAAAACCTGATAACAGTAATATTTTAAGTACAGTCTAGTTATATTTTTAGGTGGCATTTGCCAGCGATCACGCCAGTCGGAGTCTCTTCACTCATCTTTGCACTGGCTCGTCCATTGACCTGATCACTGACCGTATAACAATCCACGCCACCTTTCAGGTAACCATCCACGGTTAAGGTAAAGGAACATGTGCGCTCCAAAAAATTGTGTGGATAATATGCATATAGACTGTACATGATTAATGTGATGAATTTGTGTAATTAATCACGAGTATACTTGTTATTTTATAACTGCCCTATTTTTTACTTGAAACATCATGGTCAAATCATTGTGTGAACCTGTCTCTAATTATAAATGATAAATAAATGATAAATGGGTTATACTTGTATAGCACTTTTCTACCTTCAAGGTACTCAAAGCGCTTTGACAGTATTTCCACATTCACCCATTCACACACACATTCACACACTGATGGCGGGAGCTGCCATGCAAGGCGCTAACCAGCAGCCATCAGGAGCAAGGGTGAAGTGTCTTGCCCAAGGACACAACGGACGTGACTAGGATGGTAGAAGGTGGGGATTGAACCCCAGTAACCAGCAACCCTCCGATTGCTGGCCCGGCCACTCTACCAACTTCGCCACGCAGTTGATTATTGTCTATGATTAAACACAGGACAACAATTGCATCTAAATAATATTTTTATTACCTAAATATAACAATATAAAACAATGTACAAGTGTAAAAATAATTCTATAATAATGTGCTGCTATAGATATTTTTTTTTTAGGAAAAAAGTTCAAAATAGCATAATAATGTAACAGTGAAAGCAACAACAATAATAACAACAATATCATTACTGGCTGCACTCAGTGCTCAGACTCTTCTTTCTCAAAAAAAAGGAAGGATAGGGGCAATATTTGTGTTTGTGTTGATGTTTGCACAGACAAAATAGAAGTAACAAGAACTCTAAGAAAACTTGAGTAATTTGTTGGAACAACTTAAACATATGTATTGATCCCAACAAACCAGTGCCGATCTAATACCAATGCTTACCTCGGTATCGATACTATCAATATTTGAAACGATGCACCCACTCCTACTTTGCAGATGCATGACCCCTGTTTCATAGCTCTTTCGTGGTTGTCTTGTACTTTTTCTGTAAACCGTATTTTCCGGACCATAGGGCGCACCGCATTATAAGGCGCATTGCCGATGAATGGTCTATTGTTTTATCTTTTTTCATATATTAGGCGCACCGGATTTTAGGGCGCATTAAGGGAGTCATATTTTTTTTTTTTTTTCTAAATTGAAAACACTTCCTTGTGGTCTACATAACATGTAATGGTGATTCTTTGGTCAAAATGTTGCATAGATTATGTTTTACAGACCATAGTCAAGCCGCTTTTTGATAGTTGCTTTCGGATGCGAGATCTTATTTACGTGGCTCACCTTCGGCATTGTCTTCTCCCCGTCATCTTTGTTGTAGCGGTGTAGTGTGCAAGGACGGGAGTGGAAGAAGTGTAAAAAGATGGAGCTAACTGTTTTAATGACATTCAGACTTTAATTAAATCAATAACGGAGCAGCACCTCCTCATCCAGAAACAACAACACAGGAAATGTGTCCCGTGAAAAAACGTCCGACCGGAACTCTAATAACTAAAGTTCCTTGGGTGAATGATGTAAACTCACTACACCGGTATGTTTTAGCGCTTTCATGGCGAGTTTACTGACAAATATAAGTAAGAACTTTTATACTACTTTATATTAGAAATGGCAACAGCGGAGGATGAATGTCACATAACAAGAAGATAGAGGAAAAAGTAGAAGCTTTTTCAGGACTTCTACAGATCCCAAATCCAGATCAGCAGGTACCAGAAGGTATAATATTGTGAAACACAACGCCATATAATATGTCTTACCTTATACACACACCATAATAATACTTGTATGTTTAATGCGCCGACAATCCTTTAAGCGGTACGGCCTTATAGCTTACCAAAGTCGTAGTAAAACATTTTGATATATTTTTGAGTGTCGTGTGAAATGTTCTATATTTTCAATGGAACATTTAAAATGTTGGTGTTCTTTACTTGAGACGTATTGCAATTAGAGATGTCCGAAAATATCAGCCTGCCGATATTATCGGCCGATAAATGCTTTAAAATGTAATATCGGAAATTATCGGTATCGTTTTTTTTATTATCGGTATAGTTTTTTATTTATTTATTTTTATTTTTTTATTAAATCAACATAAAAACCACAAAATACACTTACAATTAGTACACCAACCCAAAAACCTCCCTCCCCCATTTACACTCATTCACACAAAAGGGTTGTTTCTTTCTGTTATTAATATTCTGGTTACTACATTATATATCAATATATAACAATACAGTCTGCAAAGGATACAGTCCGTAAGCACACATGATTGTGCGTGCTGCTGGTCCACTAATAGTACTAACCTTTAACAGTTAATTTTACACATTTTCATTAATTACTAGTTTTTATGTAACTGTTTTTATATTGTTTTACTTTCTTTTTTATTTGAGAAAATGTTTTTAGTTGATTTATCTTATTTTATTTTTTATTTTTTTATAAAAAAGGACCTTATCTTCACCATACCTGGTTGTCCAAATTAGGCATAATAATGTGTTAATTCCACGACTGTATATATCGGTATCGGTTGATATCGGTATCGGTTGATATCGGTATCGGTAATTAAGAGTTGGACAATATCGGAATATCGGATATCGGCAAAAAGCCATTATCGGACATCTCTAATTGCAATCATAGTGCATATCTCTTATGTTTGACTGCCATCTACTGGTCACATTTATCATTACACCATGTACCAAATAGCTTCGAGGTGAGTACGCTCAAACAAACGTATTCCTTACATTAGGCGCACCGGGTTATAAAGCGCACTGTCGAGTTTTGAGGGAAAAAAAATATATTTTAAGTGCGCCTTATAGTCTGGAAAATACGGTATATATTTTTTCATGTTTGAGATGGCACTCCCCCCGAAAATGGGTGAAGTGCCATCTCCATACTTGCCAACCCTCCCGAATTTTCCGGGAGACTCCCGAATTTCAGTGCCTGTCCCGAAAATCTCCCGGGACAACCATTCTCCTGAAAATCTCCCGATTTCCAGCGGACAACTATATTGGGGGCGTGCCTTAAAGGCACTGCCTTTAGCATCGTCTCTCACCTGAAAAGGAGGCTATTATATATGTCTCCGTTATCCATAGGTTTATCTATAATCCATAAAGTAGGCAGGCACGGAACTATTTCTCAGCGTGTGTTTATTCCAGCCGGCACGTTAATACACTGACACACAAATTCCACAAGGCAGCGGCAACGCAGTATTATGGGCCACCTTGCAAGCAACATTCCTTCTAATTTGCGGATGTTTTCAACAAATCCGTGAAGGATATGTTCCCGGATTCAGAGATCGCTCGCCAGTACTCAAATGGCAGAACAAAAGCTACTCAAATAGTACAGCAGCAAGTACAGTACAGTTAGTAGAACAACTGTTTTCATTACTGTTTACTGTACTATATATATATATGTATATATATATATATATATATATATATATTATATATATATATATATATATATATATATATATATATATATATATATATATATATATATATATATATATATACATATATATATATAAATATGATCATTAATTTCAGTGAATTCTACCTATAAATATACTCCTCCCTCTTTACCCCCCCCCCCAATCTCCTGAATTCGGAGTTCTCAAGGTCGGCAAGTATGGCCATCTTTGGGTTGGAAATTAGCTCCTTCTCCAAGTGGAGGAGTTCAAGTACCTCGGAGTCCTATTCATGAAGGAGGCAGGAGTGGATCACGAGATCGACAGGCAGATTGGTGAAGTATCTGCGTTGATTCGGACCCTGGCCTGTATTGATCCGTCGTGACAAAGAAAGAGCTGAGCCGGAAGGCCGAGCTCTCAATTTACTAATTGATCTGCATTCCTATCCTCACCTATAGTCATTAGCTTTCCGTTGTGAAAAAAAGGACAAGATCACAAGTACAAATTAGTTTTCCATCACAATTAATTATTACCTCACTATGGCATTCTTGTTGTATGGTTTCAGTTGCACAAATTAGATTTCCAATTGTACACCTTAGAGTCGTATTACTTGGTACTTGACACATGCTAACTCCAATATATTTCACTTTACAGACGGCTGAAGTTGAAACTCCCTCATAAGAATCGCTGATATATAGAGGTGAGGGAAAGTCTAGGAAAACGAGTGGCAGACAAATCAGGTACAGGTGTGTTTAATAGTGCACATCAAAGTGAACAAGGGACTTTAAAAATGAGTTTAAGGTTATGTCCTCTCATAAAGGTGTCAGCTAAAATGTTCCTGATGAAGGTGATCAAGGGGTATGAGCGGTGCATGTTTTCAACACACGCACACACTCATATATACATGTATAGCCTTTACATACCTTCACTGAGTCATATACGTACACACACTAATACTGCAACAGTCCAAACAAGGCCATTAGGAGGCCTGACTTCCACCACTAATTGACAGTTATGTTTAATGCCTGTGGTGAGTAAAAC
This sequence comes from Entelurus aequoreus, assembly GCF_033978785.1. Taxonomy (NCBI): domain Eukaryota; kingdom Metazoa; phylum Chordata; class Actinopteri; order Syngnathiformes; family Syngnathidae; genus Entelurus; species Entelurus aequoreus. The sequence continues at coordinate 46,358,003 of NC_084741.1, read as the reverse complement.
TTTCAGAGTAGTGAACTGAACCTTTTGGGCCATAAATCAGAGAAAAAACTGGATGGGCAGCAACACTACACCAAGCATAAAAGCGAAAGATGTAAGGTTGTTAGCAAACACATTGGAGTATACTGTGAATGCAACCTTTCGAGAATGTGGGTTGTTATATACTGTTCATATATTGGTCAATGTATTGTTTTTTTGTTTGGTAGTAAATATGTTTGTGTATGTTGAGGCATATACATTTAATTGTGAAAACAAAACAAAGGTGTTTTCTTCCATAGCCATAAGTCTTACTAACAAAGTTAACTATTAGTCACTATACTGGAAGCTACTGTGTCAGGCCATGCCGTGCCACCCATTGGTCAGTATTTTGTAAGTGCAACAATAGTTCCAGCAGTGTCTTTACATTTACACTGACGCTTAAATGGCTTTAGTTTTAAGTTCAAACTTTTGGACACAGTTTGACAAAATCTATAGGTAAGAAAAGTAAAAGATTGAGGTGTCTTACATCAAGAATTTGATAATTCGATTTGGAGTAGTCTCATTCAAATCATCATTGCAGTCAAATCTTTGGTTTTGTTCTCTTGAATGTAAAACTGCATTACTTCTATAGGTTTTTAGGTCTATCAAACAATTAAAATGTTTAATCGTGGTTATTTGTATTTTGTCTATGGTTAACTCATAATTTATCTTGATTAATCGCATATTGTTTTTTTTTTATCTTTATTAAGTGTACCATACACAGGTAATTTTCACATTTGTATTGCCATCGACATTTCACATTTGTATTACCAGGACAATTAGTTTGATTTATGCAAATGTTTGTTGATTAAAGATTATTTTTTAAACAGCTCAACACGAAAAATACATAACTCTTTCACTGACAGTAAAAAAAAATAATTGGACGACCATCCATTAGTATCGTTATCTGTGGTGCACTGCTGCTAGATTTTGTATCCCCAACAAAATTCTTGACACCTGCTGCTGCAGCACTTGCATTTCGAGGGGTGGCACTTACTTCATGTTTAGATACTAGCTAAGTGCATTTGTGACAAACGCACCCACGTTCTCCGGGTATCGCTGCTCAAATGCTAATTGAAGACCTGATAGTTAGCTGGGAAGGTACCATACAATAAACAAACAAAATACATATATCCTTTAGCCACAACACACTCAGCCTTATTTTAATAGAACATAATTTCATCCCTCATAATAAATATTCCCCCCCTCCCGTTCATGTAACATGGGTTGCAGTCACGTGAGGCACTTCCGGGTTTCAGGTGATGGTCTAGAGTCCGATTAGGCTGCTGTTTATTTACCTTCATCAGTGCAGATTTGGGCGTATTTTGAAAGGTTTGGAGGCAAATATACAAGCGATCGTGAAAAAAATATTTTAAATGGGATAAAGTGGATTTATACACTGTAGAGGTTGCCCTCTAGTGGGTTCTTCGGACCACCAAGCTCTGCCAGGAGAAGTGTTATACCCTATTCAGGGTATAACACTGTTTTATTTTCATGAATATCAAATAGGCTTCTGCTTTCCAGCACAATGCCTTTGCCTCCTGCGTCCGCTCATCAGCTCCTCCAACTCCAACCGCTTGTCTCATTCTGGCTGCTGCTAATAAAGGCGAAAGGTGATTAGATAACAAGGCCCACCTGGGCTATCCACTCACCTGTCGCTGTCTTTGAGGCCGGTCCTGGCACACCCCGTTCCGCGGCAGGCCAGCAGACCACGCCCCCCTCCACATACACATTTTTTAAAAACTGCTTAAGATTCAAACCATTCATCATCACCAAGACATAACCGCTCATTATGACCTCACTTCATTTGACACACACAGATTTAGAGAAGAAAATATTGAAGGCATATCATGTCTTTACATCTGGAGGGTCCACAAATTAAGCATTAATCTGTGAAAAACATATTTGTGCATCGCTAAGCAACATATTTGGTTGACACTAACGAGTGCTGTATTGCTGTGATCGTGACGCTAATGATAAATGATAATGATACGTTTGCAGTTGATTTCCTGCTACAAATGTTAGTCACATTTACATTTCATGTCTGCAGTTGTTTTTATGGTGTACAGTTCATATTTTGTCTCATTGTTTAGCTATATATGTCCCTGTTGTTCAGCAATGTTTGCTAGCAATATCAAGATTTAGTATATGCTGTTGAGCCTACGGGAGATTTATTGATCTAGTTTATTAATACTATTAATTATATTTTCTTGATGCTAACGAAAAGTACCAACAGTGCTAAAATGTGGTCATCTGTGGCGAATGAAGCACTTGGCTTTCCTGCACAACAACAACTAACATTTTAGTTTATGTTATGAAAATGGACAATGAAAATAAGGTGGATTGGACCAACAATCATAATATTTATTACTAGGACTTAACATGACGTTAGTTTATTTGCACAACCAGGTCTTTGTAGTTATATTTAAGAATAGCAACCACAAAAGAACACAAAGTAATGTGATCTATTGTCCTTCCTACACATTTAGTTCTGCTCTCAAACACTACTAATATAGTAGAGAATAAACTCGATTGAATCACAGAAATTTTCTCAAACAAATTAAATGTTCAAACAAACCTTTTACAAAGTGATCATTGCAGGCACGGGCATTGTCCGATTGTATTGGACAAGATAATTCAAGTAATATTTTTAAGAGCCATTTTTTTCAACACACTTTTGTTTTTTCCCTGAATTCACATTCATGGAAGACTTCTTTCAGGACTCAATGAAAGCTATTTCCTATCTCTCTATTTGAACAATTGGAACACCCAAGAACAGAACAGCAGTACGACATTTTCTGCTCAAACTCCCGTCCGTTTTCTTCTTTGTGGCGTAATTGAAATGATGGCGTAGCATTAAAACATGTGAGAGTGAGTGTAGAGTTTGAGCAGAAAATGCAGTATTGCAGTTCTGTTCTTGGGCGTTCCAGTCGTTCAAATAGAGAGAGAGGAAAGAGCTTTCATAGAGTCCCGGAATAAGTCGTTCATAATGGTAATAAAGTCAGGGGAAAAACAAAAGTGTGCCGAAGGAAATGGCTCTTAAAAATATCACTGTCTTCATTTGTGGAATACAATCAGACCATTCTTGTGTCTGCAGTGATCACTTTGTAAAATGTTGTTTGAACATTTTATTTGTTTGAGAAACTTTTTGTGATGCAATCAAGTTTATTCTCTACTATAGTAGTAGTGTTTGAGAGTATAATTAAAGAAAGGACAATAGATTTCATAAGTTGTGAAAATAATCTAATGTTATTTTAAGTTCTAGTAACAAATATTGTAATGTTGGTCCAATCCACCATATTTTTGTTGTTGATTGTCATAGCATAAATTAAAAGCTTAATAGCTGTTGTTGCGCAGGAAAGCCAAGTGTTTTATTCGACACGGTCATGGATGACCACTTCATAGCGTCTTTGGTATTATTCGTTAACATGATGAAAAGATCCTCAATAGTATTAATAAACTAAATGAATAAATATCTTGTAGTCTTAACAGCATACTAAATATTGATATCGCTAGCAAATGAACATTTTATTTGTTTGAGAAACTTTTTGTGATGCAATCAAGTTTATTCTCTACTATAGTAGTAGTGTTTGAGAGTATAATTAAAGAAAGGACAATAGATTTCATAAGTTGTGAAAATAATCTAATGTTATTTTAAGTTCTAGTAACAAATATTGTAATGTTGGTCCAATCCACCATATTTTTGTTGTTGATTGTCATAGCATAAATTAAAAGCTTAATAGCTGTTGTTGCGCAGGAAAGCCAAGTGTTTTATTCGACACGGTCATGGATGACCACTTCATAGCGTCTTTGGTATTATTCGTTAACATGATGAAAAGATCCTCAATAGTATTAATAAACTAAATGAATAAATATCTTGTAGTCTTAACAGCATACTAAATATTGATATCGCTAGCAAATGTTGCTGAACAACAGCAGCATCTATAGCTTAATGAGACAAAATATGAACTCTATACCATAAAAAAATGCAGACATGAATTGTAGATGAGACACATTTTTGTAGCAGGAAATCAACTGCAAACAAACTATTCTTCTCTTTAATTAGCGCCACAATCACAGCAGCGTGGCACTCATTATGTCAATCAAATATGTTACTTACCTATGCATGAAAAAGTCTAGCATTGTCTTTCATGGATTACTGCTTAATTTGTAGACCCCTCCAGATGGAAAGACATGATGTGCCTCCAATCTTCTCTTCTTGTAAGGAACTTTGGTTGAGGCGATCAGTAACGTCAACATCTGTAATGATGACTGATTTAAATCATTAAAAAATATTTTTTTCTTAAAAGTGTATAAATCGACTCCATCCCATTTTAAATGTATATTACATGATTGCTTATATATTTGCCTCTAAACCTTTCAAACTACGCCCAAATCTGCACTGATGCAGGTAAATAAACAGTAGCCTAACGGGTCTCTAGACCATCGCCGGAAACCCGGAAGTGCCTCTCAGTCACGTGATTGCAACCCAGCATTACCATAACCACATCTGCAGAACATACCCAAACCCACGACCCGATTCACAGCCCCCCCCCCAACTCCCCAAAAAAGTTGATACAATAAATGTGTCTCCCCAAAATAATGAACGTGACATGCACGGTGCGACAAGCACGTACAGGCCAGCAATAAAACGTTGAAAGCTGCAGCGTACTTACGGTACCGCGCATCCAACTCAAATCTTCCTGGTAATTGTCTGTTTTTGCCCGAGTTCTCCTCAAGCCGATCATAAATCTAAACAATCTGACCAGTGGTCCAGGTGGCGTCTGAAGTAAATTTCCTGTGGAAGTAGAATTGTCAAACATCAACTTATATATATCAATATGATATTAACACATATGCATATACAGTATTAATAAATGTACAAATACAAATACAAATGTGATATACAAATAAATAAATAAATAATTTGTATAAATAAATGCGTATTTGTAAATATATTTTTGAGATTTGAAAATATATACAAATAAAATTTATGAATATAAAAATGTGACATACAAATAAATCAAGAATTTGGATAAATTAACATGTATTTGAATATAAATATGCTTGATTTTGTATTTGTATTTGTATCGAATTTGCATATGTTGATCGCTTTTTTTGGTTTTGTGTCGATGAAACACTCCTTCCACAAACCAGATGCACAAATAAATGTGACCTACACACTCCCTTGAACAACCAGCAGAGGGCACTGCAGCCAGAGCGGTCTGGGTCACAGACATGGTCAGACACTGGCGAGCCAATGAGAGGCACAATAGGGAGGGTCATATTACGGCATGACTTTTGGGATAATTTGACACACATTGCACTGATAAGAGATCAGTATCTACATTGGGACAAGGTCATTAAATGGCATTGATACAATAAAATAAGAAGCTAGCACGGTCTTTCAGATTAACTGGATGAATTATCATTAGCTAATACAACGCTAATGTTAGCCAGCTCAGGCACGTTGTGCGTTCTCTCTGTAAAGACGTGGATAGTTTTTGTGCAGAGAACTCCAGGCATTTTGCATATAATGCATATAATGCTCTGTGACCCAGACCGCTCTTGCTGCAATGCCCTCTGCTGGTTGTTCAGGGGAGTGTGTAGGTCACATGTATTTGTGCATCTGGTTTGTGGTAGGAATGTCTCATTGACACAAAAGCAAAAAAGTGATCCACATATGCAAATTCAATACAAATAAAAATACAAAATCAAGCATATTTATATTCAAATCTCAAAAATATATTTACAAATACACGTTTATGCATACAAATTCTTAATTTATTTGTATATCACATTTGTATGTGTATGTTTATTAATATATGCATAAGTATTAATATCATATTGATATATATGTAAGTTGATGTGAGACAATTCTACTTCCATAGTTTTCCGCTATATTTATATTAGTTGTGCTCTTAAAAAAATTAACCTGCCATAAATTTAACCCAACGATCAGATCAGATGCAATCCCTTAGTTGAAGACAGCGCAAGTTGTATTTACAGTATGCAATGCAATAGCATCCCTTTTAAAATGAAAATATATCAGCAATATGTGTGTGAGACTGTGATTGTGTTACCATGTGTTCCATACAAACACACGTGACCTGGACTCTTCACTGTGATTTGCGTCTAAGTGCAGTTAACACGCAGCTCGCCCCCTGTGCTGGATTGCAAACTGACAGAGCTGACAGAGCTTTTAAGATTAGTGAGTCCAACAACCGACTGAGACAGACGTGCGAAACGTCGTTTTCCCCTCTTGTCTATCTCGAGTGTTTTATAAATGAGCTCAACATGTCTGTGCAGAACCTTTTTTTTCTCTATCTGACATAAGCTGTGAGACATATTGAGGGGAAGTGATTCATGTTAAATAGTATCTGTCAGGCTAATTAGATGAAGCTTTGCGCAAAGCCAACACTTTAGTGTCATGACTTTTCACTTAAAGCTACAGCTTTCAACCGATGCTATGTTCACAGGAGTAGGGTGGTGCACAAATCAAACTGAATTAAATGCAAATGTATTGAAGAAAAAAACAACAAAGGATGCTTGTTTAAATTAAAGTAATACCAAAGACATGCCCATAGGCTTTGCCTTGATCTGCCAAGAGGTTCATTTCCACAAATGTTTTTGTAAAATGTCATATCAGATCAAGTCTTACTATGTTTCCACCTCATATCAGTTTTACATATTTAACCAAAAAAAAAGAGTTTTCAACTGCAAAGTGATTTTCTCCTGCATGCATGAATATATCAACATACTATGCGTATCAATATGCATATTGTGGATGTTACATTTCCCAAAAACTTCCAAGAGACCAGAATCAAATCCTGTCGTGGGGGTCGCATATTTGTGCGGGATCGTTCTTCCAGTGCAACACGAACACTCCGGACAAAACGTGAAGGTAAGAGATGGTTTAATTAATATAAATCATAGCCAAACAGAAAAACAAGCAAAAGAAAAGTGTGCCGAACGCACGGGAAGCTAAGGCTAACACTAGCACAAGAGTCTGGAACAAGAATACAGAAAACGTGACTGATGCTTACCGCAAACAAGGAGAACAGGACGAGTGAACAAAAAGGCAGGTTTAAATAGTGTCAGTGATGGCAAACAGGTGCGCGTCGGGAACACAAGTGGCAGGTGAAAATAATAAGTAACCATGGTGACGAAACAAACTCACAGGTGCACAAGCAATAACAAAAGGAGTCCAAAACTAACAGAAAACACAAAAACATGATCCGGCCCACGGATCATGACAAATCCATGCTTTTCTCACAGGCTTGTGCAATTGTTTTTAATATTAAAAAAAAATAACTGCAGTGTATAGTTGTGTCTGTACTAGGGTTGTACGGTATACCGGTATTAGTATAGTACCGCGATACTAATGAATCATATTCGGTACTATACCGCCTCTGAAAAGTACCAGTCCGCCATCCCCCGTGCCCCCGTCGTCGTCACGTCGTATCATTGCTGGTTTACGAGCAGACGAGCATGTTCGGTAGCGCACAATCACAGAGTACTAACAGGCAGACACGGTGTGTAGACAGAAAAGGGAGAACGGACGCATTTTGGCTTAAAAACTAACAATAAAGGTGAAGTTATAACACTGAAACGCCCTCAGGAAGAGATGCTTTAAGACATGGCTAGCTAGCTAGCGGCTAACGTCCTGCCCCAGTTGGCAGTGTTGTAGCTACTTCTAAATCGCTAATCCTCGCCTCCGTGGTGACAAATAAAGTACGTTTTTTACAAGTATCATCCCATGCTTCACTACAGACCGTAGCTCACCGGCGTCAAAATGTAAACAAACGCCATGGGTGGATCTACACACGACATCCACTGTAATGATACCAAGTACAATAGCATATCTAGTCGATACTATGATTATAATATTTTTTGGCATCACAACATCTTCTTTTGTTTAAAAAAAATGTATAATATGTTTATAAACTCAGGAAATATGTCCCTGGACACATGAGGACTTTGCATATGACCAATGTCTGATCCTGTAACTACTTGGTATCGGATTGATACCCAAATTTGTGGTATCATCCAAAACCAATCCAAAGTATCTAAAAACAGAAGAATAAGTGATTATTACATTTTAACAGAAGTGTAGATATAACATGTTGAAACAGAAAATAAGCGGATATTAACATTAAATGAACAAGTAGATTAATAATCAATTTTTACAGTTTGCCCCTCATAATGTTGACAACATAATAGAATGATAAATGACACAATATGTTACTGCATGTGCCAGCAGCTAAATTAGGAGCCTTTGTTTGTTTACTTACTACTATAAGACAAGTTGTCTAGTATGTTCACTATTTTATTTAAGGACAAACTTGCAATAAGAAACATACTGTATGTTTAACGTACCGTAAGATTTTTTGTTAAAATAAAGCCAATAATGAAATTTTTTGTGGTCCCCTTTATTTATTAAAGTGCCAAAACTTACCGAAATATTTTGGTACCGGTACCGGCACCAAAATAGTCTAAACACAAGTTTTCAGATGTAATTTGCCATACGGGCAAACGGTATATTTGCCCATCTAAATGCCATGTGCTTGTTGTCCCCACTTTGCAGCTATAACAGCCAAGTTATTAGAGTTTGTCTGAAGGAGTTTGAGTCCATTTATTCAGAACATTGGTGATGTCAGAGACCTGCTGGTTCACAATCTCTTATGGTTCATCCCAAATGCGTTGTAATGGGATTGGGATCAAGACTCTCATGTTTTCCTACAGCAAATTACTGTAACACAAATAATCACATTGAAACAGACTTTAGGCTGTTAAATGTACACGACTACGTTTCTTGGTGGTCTGAATTCCTAGTTGTGTCTTTATCACAAATAATATAAAACATAATCCTTCAGTTATAACAAAAAAAAAAAATCCCCACTTTCACCACCCACCAGCAAATGTTCCTCCCTCCCTACATCTCCAAAAGCTCTGACTGTACTCCTCCTCTGCTTTAAATAGGGTGTATTCCCCAAGAGGTATAAGGAGGGGTGTGTGGGATAAGAGGTTGACTGCATTTGGAGCCAAACACATTCTCTACTGTCTCCCTGTCTTAATCAATCTCTCCCTCTGTGAGGACAATCTTTATTTCGACTCCCAAACCACCATGGAATATTAAGATTAAAGATTAAGATTAAAGTACCAATGATTGTCACACACACACTAGATGTGGTGAAATTTGTCCTCTGCGTTTGACCCATCCCCTTGGGGAGCAGTGGGCAGCAGCGGTGCCGCGCCCGGGAATCATTTTGGTGATTTAACCCCCAACTCCAACCCTTGATGCTGAGTGCCAAGCAGGGAGGTAATGGGTCCCATTTTTATAGTCTTTGGTATGACTCGGCTGGGATTTGAACTCCAACCTACCGATCTCAGGGCGGACACTCTAACCACTATATGTGTTTTTACATTTAATCACCCAAAACCCGTATGTGGGCTCTGTACCGAGGATGTCGTTGTGGCTTGTGCAGCCCTTTGAGACACTTGGGATTTAGGGCTATATAAATAAACATTGATTGATTGAAAACTTGCATCCCAAAAATGTCAATTCATTAAAAGGACTCATATGTTCAGGCCAGCTGCCTTCTGGAGACTGGCCAAGACAAGGTGGAGACAGACAAGCTTTAGTATGTTTATGTGTTTGTGTGTGTGTGTGTGTGTGTGTGTGTGTGTGTGTGTGTGTGTGTGTGTGTGTGTGTGTGTGTGTGTGTGTGTGTGTGTGTGTGTGTGTATGTATGTACTTGTATTTATATCCTTCTTGAGACATCAACAAGGAAAAGTACCTTCCATATGAGGACCGGTCAACAAGTTAGGACCGAAATCATGGTCCCAATACGGAAAACCATTGCATCCAATAGAGAATGTATCATTTGAACCCCTGGTGGTGAAATATATCATTATTATTAATATTTAAAAGTGACTGAATGTCGGTTTTAAAAGTGCCCCCCCTCTGGTCAACATATGAATCAGAATCAGAATCAGAATAGTTTTTATTGCCGTTGTTTGAGAACCGGTTCAAAAACTAGGAATTTTTCTTGGTGCAATGGTGCAACATAAAACACATATAACACAGAGTAGGTAATAAAATTAGCTGTAACTGAGCTATCACATCTTCTTATTACTGATCTGATGTTCAGTAGCTCTTCGCTGGTGTAAGAGCATGCGGACACACAATTTACGCCCAAAAACAAACAAAACAGATTTTAAGTGCTCCCCTTCAGGCCAACATATGTAATAACAAGTTAAAGTACCCATGATTGTCACACACACACTAGGTGTGGCAAAATGATTCTCTGCATTTGACCCATCACCCTTGATCACCCCCTGGGAGGTGAGGGGAGCAGTGAGCAGCAGCAGCAGCGCCCGGGAATAATTTTTGGTGATTTAACCCTCAATCACAACCTTTGATGCTGAGTATCAAGCAGGGCGGTAATGGGTCCCATTTTTATAGTCTTTGGTATGACTCGGCCGGGGTTTGAACTCACGACCTACCGATCTCAGGGCGGACACCACTCTAACCACAAGGCCACCGAGCAGGTGTGTGTAAGAAACTGTAATGCGCCCCCTTTTGCCAAAATTAATAACAACAATAAAGATAAATATGTATATAGAGACATACTGTAATAACTTCAAGTAAATAATGTAGCTTAAAAACCAATTACAAACAACAAATTGAAAAAAAAAAAAAAAAAACTTACATTTTTTATATTTGCATAATATGCACATATTATTCATGTTGTAAATACAAATCTTTATATATCTACAAAAGGTGGTCCTAAAGAGGTAGGCATTTTTTGGAGGTCTCAAGAAGGTCACAAATACAATAATGTGTGTTTGTGTGTGTGTCTGTGTGTGTGTGTGTGTGTGTGTGTGTGTGTGTGTGTGTGTGTGTGTGTGTGTGTGTGTGTGTGTGTGTGTGTGTGTGTGTGTGTGTGTGTGTGTGTGTGTTACCAAGTTTCTGTACAGAAAGGGCAACCCAATCCTCAGCAGCAACCGGGCTGTGTTCAGCACTATTCTGCCACAGCTGAATCAAACTACATGCTTCAGGTAAAGAAAAAAAATGTCTACACACACAGCTGTGCATGCACACCCTCCACATGTGCAGACACACACAGATCAGCGAGGGTTTTAAAATTGAGACTGTTGATCCGTCTAAAAGCAAGCAAAGCGGCTTACGTCTTTCTGTTGCAGAGAATTGAATTGGCATTTTAATACAATTACGCTGACGAAGAGCATGCCGGTAGAGAAGTAGGAGTAACTACTCCACTGTAGCAACATCTGCAGCTTGGAAACTGGCAACCCAGTGATGACATATAATGTTGAAAAAGCACACAATTGACTGGACAAATGCAACTGTTGCAGAAAACATACAGTTAAACAGCATACAAAATCTGAAATCACAGATGGACTCAAAAAGCTAATAGGACTTCTTTTGTTTCTTTGTGTCATGCAACACATGCTCAAGTGTGTTTGCACTCATGTTTTGTGTGTCTGTGTGAGACATACATGTGTGAGAGAGTGCCACTGTGCACCTGCCAGGAAGTTTGCATGTGTTTTATGCAGAATATTCTCCATAGACCAAGTGGCTCGAGAGTGGCTTATGAATCAATATTTTAGAAAGAAAACATACAAACAATGCATTTGTTTGCTATATCTCTGTGATAAAATATTGTCTATCTGTCGCTCTCTCTTGTGCAATAATTATCATATGTGGTCAAAAATAAGATTTGAGGCTTGAGACACTTGATGGCAGCAATGATTTTTGTTTGTGTCACTTGTGGACAAGAGAAGGCCAGTGTGTGGATGTCAAAATGTGTCACTGGCATTTGTTACTTCCGTGTGACTAAATAAAAGTCAAAGAGTGAGAGAGAGTCTTGTTTAAGCACTTTGCTGCTATATTTTTTTACAAATTGTAAGAAATATTATGAAAAACATTTTCCAGCCTAAACATTTATACCTGTACATGCCAGTAAAGTGCAGCTATCCATCCATCCATTTTCTACCGCTTGTTCCTTTCAGGGTCGCGGGGGGTCCTGGAGCCTATCTCAGCTGCATTCGGGCGGAAGACAGGGTACACCCTGGACAAGTCACCACCTCATCGCAGGGCCAACACAGATGTACAGACAACATTCACACTCACATTCACACACTAGGGACCATTTAGTGTTGCCAATCAACCTATCCCCAGGTGCATGTCTTTGGAGGTGGGAGGAAGCCAGAGTACCCGGAGGGAACCCACGCAGTCACGGGGAGAACATGCAAACTCCACACAGAAAGATCCCGAGCCCAGGATCGAACCCAGCACCTTCGTATTGTGAGGCACATGCACTAACCACCGTACTGCTATAAACTGCATTTTTACAAAAAAAAAGAAAAAAGAAACAATGCTTAATTGTTAGTGTCAGAGTGGTTTTTATTTTCATGGGGTGCCAAGTATGTTTAGAGGGGAAATAAGTACAAATAAACTATAGGTTATATGAATAATTATTGAAAAAAACCCAGTTTTGTCCATGGATGATTTCATTCTACCAGGTCACTGTATACTCTGCACATTCAATCATTCACAACTGGACTGTTTGGTTTTGTCTTGGAAGATGTTCAAGCAGGCTTCATTAGTTCATGCTAATACACTTATTATATAATTAGTTCCAATTGTGGTCAAGGAATAGTTGCATACAGTCTCATCACAAATCAAACCTATTTCAGACCATCACTGAGAATTTCAAAAGTGTAATATTTCATTTCAGTTGACAAGTTGTCTTCTTTATGTTATCTTTCCTGGAATCTGACCTTACTGCACTCCTCAACTCTTTTTTTCCTCTCTTTCTCTCTATCTCTCTCTTTCACTCTCTCTCTCTCTCTCTCTCTCTCTCTCTCTCTCTCTCTCTCTCTCTCTCTCTCTCTCTCTCTCTCTGTCTCTCTCTTTGTCTCACTCTCTCATTTGAATCTACAATAAGTGAAGTACGTGAATGAAGAGCACAGCTGATGGTACCCGTATGACACATCATAGATTTCACACCACAGACAGATTAAGTTCTCTCGCTCTCATGAGAAAGTATGCAGTCAAACCATTTGCCCTGAGAGGGTTGTAACTTTTAATGACCAATAGCATCAGATTTAGGGCATTATTGAGCGGATGGAATATCAAGAATTCATTATGAAACATTATCCAAATATAATGTGGGTAAAAGTGTGCCAGTGTTTTCTAAAAGTAATATATGTAGGTTTTTTTTTTTTTTAATGTGTCATTAATTTCATACTCATTCCAATGTATGTTGTATATAACAGTGGAATTATGCATTTGACTAATCAAAAAATCTTGAAAGTGGAGGTGCTTTTAATGTGTGTCCTAATATTAAGGGTCACATAAACCACTGCTTGACATTTCCTGCAGAAGTTTTGCAATACCGAATAGATATGGTTCAGCATAACATTATAGACATAATACACAATGCAAAGACATTCAACTCAAAGACAAGTTTAAAGAAAAATATGGACATTCTGAAAACAAAAAAAAAAGTTTTCAGATTTACAAAGCAAACATAAAACATCATACATTCAGTTGTTTTATTTTGTTGAAAAAAGCAGATAAAAAACATGACACAAAGTTATAATCATTTAAAATGGCAACTATCTGGCTTTAAGAAGCACCAAATTAATCAAGAGTACAAATTGTGGTAGTGTGTAACAGTTTCATTTTTAAATCAAGCCAAGTGAAAATATAAACTCACTTAAATCACTTAATTAAATGTAAAACAGACAAAACAAACAAAAAAACAAACAAACTTCACAACACACCACTAGCACTGTGTTGCACCGTCTTTGGCTTTGTAACAGTTTCATGTCATGTCATGTGATAAACAGCGCTCTACATCAATGTTGCTCCAACTTTCTCTGATTGTATGTTTTCCTTGGTCTATCGGTATGCTTGCTTTTTACAACCTTCCTATGTTGTTTGTACTTTGTCCAGATTTTAGAACAATCAATATATTTTGCAACATTATATAATTCTCTTCTTTCCTTCAATTTGTTTTGTGTCTGCCATGATTCATGTCAATCCACCTAGTGCAACAGCTCTCCAAAGTGTGAACACTCAGACTAATGAACACAATTAACATGATGCAGGAGCTTTTTTTTTTTGCTTTGGAAATACAAATTTACAGGGTGATTCCATAATGTTTTTCTAAGAATTGAATGATTCCATAATTTCCTCACTGCTTGATCTAAAAATGTAGCTGTTTCTGACTACCACAAATTATGTTAGTGTTTCTTAAAACCAAATTGTCATATTGGAAATGACTAGCTTTCTGTCATGTCATTGAACAACTGAATGAACATCCTCCAGGTCTGGTGATCCCTTATTTCCCATGGGTTGTAAAAGGACAGTAATACTGAGTGGATTTTGTAAGATTTGGAAGAATATACAATAAGCAGAGTGTAATGATACATTGTCTGTGGAAGAAAAAAAACACGCTTGGAGTCATTTTTAAAATAGTATTTTAAAATTAGGTACCCTCAAAGAATAAAAAACAATGGTATCTCAGCTTATCAGTGCCCATTTTGTAACATCTGGTGTCTTACTAGCTAGCATCAGCTAATAGCTAGATGGACAAAACATGGTTTTTCCAACCACAGGTCTATAAAAAGTGAGTGTGAAGGTCAGTGCAATCATAACGCTAACAAAAGGCGGTAACAACATTTGTAAAACAGAGAATAATAATTATTTGAAAACATGGGGAAGCTGCTGATGGTGTGTTTGACAGATAATAAATGGGGAACACTGATTTGAGATAAGACTATTTTGAGTTAGGAGCTCTGAAACAAAACTAACTGCCAAAGCACCACTGTATGACACCTTTGGAAAATAAGTAAGGAATTTACAAATTGTACATGATTTTAAATTCAAAACCTGCAAGACTGTAGGTGTTATTGGCAAATTGTTTTTATTTTACAGTAACTACAGTTTTAAGTTTTTGTTTTTATATGGTTTCATCAAATTAAGCTTTAAGTGGCTTTCAATTAACTTGCATAAGAGATGAATATACAGTATGTAATGTAAAGACTATTTACATGTCATTTACATGTCTTCTCTTGTCTTCTCTGGTTCAAGTGCAAACATTTGTACATATGGGATTTCATCACTTTATATGGATGAATCTGCACACATATCATCCTTTTTTCCATTTCAATCTTAATCATTAACCTTGTATAAATGAAAATTTAACATAGTGAAAAACTATTTTCAAATTCTCTCATAAGTGTCATTTAAATGCTGATGAAAGTGGAGTGGAGGTCTCGAAGGAACTGATTTGGCCCCCTCTGTCATTCCATACAGTCGGAGGCAAATGGGCATGGCTTACAAGATCTGATTTAGGTGTGAATTAAAACTTCATTAACCGTCAGTGCAGATTAACAGGATGGAGGAGCAATGCCTTTGTTAACGTTCATCATATATTGCTATGCTGCACGTTTGATAGTGTTTGCCTTCATTATATATGAATGATGTTCTTGTATGTCTTCAGCATTCGGCTTTGATCGTCAGTCAGCCCTCAACAGCGTGATGTTCTTTGTTTTAATTATTTACAATATAGTCACATTAATTGGGTCAAAGCAGGTCAAAGTTCATACTGTAATGAACCCATCGTTCCTCCATACATATGTTGTTATGATTGTAAACCATTCAGTTTCAATATGAAATCACACAATATTATATTAATCTTATCTAAATGTTTTGATTTTAGGATTTTGTTTATTGGTACTATTTAGTACTGGTATTGATTTCCAGTTGTGTTATTTTAGACATGTTTTGGGACTTGTGTTCTTGTGGTAATGATGTAAATGTGTTTAATAGTAAACTGTAATTTTTTTAATGAACATTTAACCCTGAGCTGCTAAACACAGTGCTGTCCAGTTGTTATATTTTATTTTCACTTCTTTTCTCATTTGTTTATATGCATCACTTCAGTCTGTCCTAATTGTGTTGCCGTAGTCAGGAAGTAATGTATTGGCATTTGGTTGAATGTACCATTGTGTCTTTTGTTGAGTCTCTCAAAGTGTTTATAATGTAAGTGTTGTACTTATTATTGATTGTAACAAGCATCTTAGCTGTAGTTGTTTGATTATCAAATTTGGAGTCGCTTAAATCGCCATGTAAATCGCTAATGCTAATATCAGTAGCATGTATATGGCATATCCAATGTAAATTACCATCAAGCATTTGAAAAGTGGAGCCTTACTTGTGAATACTTTCTATCAGGCATGCTTGTTTTGTTGACATAGAAAATTGCAAACATTACCTAGAGGCAGTTTGGCTGAGTCCACTATTAATACCCTCTGTTTTAGACTTTGGCACTGAAACAGGGGTATTAATAGTGGACGTAACGTGCCACAAAAGGTATTAGAGTATGGTATGGTTTGATTTTAACGTGAATCCATACCCGGTAGGACTGACAGAAATCAGTTAGTACCTATAAAAGTGCGGAATTCTGGAGGTTACCCATCCGTAGTCTATGGAAATACCCAATACAACATGGTACCCAACAGCCACAAACAGCAAAGTTTTTGGTGTTGTTTTTTTTACCAAATTTCCATCTGGTAAATATATTGGTGTCACTCAATAAAAGCATTGGGTGATTGTGAAAATTAAAATTCACTGGCCATTATTTGAAAAAAAAAGATGTATATATTTTAAAATGTTCGTTGTATTTCCAATGCAAAGTCAGCTTTATTTAGATATAGATTTCAGTAAGATACTATGGTATATCTGGATGACATGTTGCCATTTTTAGTTATTGGTCGATTTAGATGTTTCTTATGCAATTTTCACCATTCAAAAATAGATTCAAAAGTAGATTGTGTTTGTGTCTTCCTGTACAGGAACACTAGTTGTTTTTCTTAAACATCTTTTTTAATGTCAAACCAATATTAGGGTGTACTGTGTTGCAGTGTTCAAACCCAGCCCCACCACCTTCTTTTTTTCTCTTCTGCTTCTTCACTGTCAATTACCCAATGTGCTTTGCATTGCAACTCTTTTTTAGTTGACACACACATATGCATGCAAACAAAATCCATGGAAATTAGGTTTTCTTAAAAATCAGCGGACTTGGGCAGATAACAGAACACAATAGAGTCCGACCTACCCAGAAGTCTTTCTGCAGGTGTGCATTAAATATGGTGTGTGTTTTTGTGTGTTTGTGAGAGAGAGTGTTGAGTGTTTACCATTGACCTCCAGTGTTTCCTACAAATTGGCAATCTCTTTGTAGCGGCAGGGGCCTGACCAGAGGTGTAGTAGAAGAGTGGCCGAGTGATGTCAATATGATGTGATCGTACAATTTGCATAATTAGCTGTAACGCATATATTTGAAAAAAAAGGTTAAACAATGTTATACATATCTAATGACAAATATGTGTTATTAGTGTCAACATTACAACAGTGTAACACTGGCTGTTCATATGTCATTTTATCCTCCCAGAATGTTGGAATATTGTTTTGCAGATAGGTAAACAGACACGACTTTTCAATTAACAAAAATAATTATGAGAATTCGCTCCCTACTCCTCTTCACAAAACATATGTTTTATTTATTAATGTGCACTAGAATACTTAGGATAACACAAAACACAGGCCTCATGTTGTCCACTGGTATTGTTATAAAAATAAACACAATTAAATGTCATTTTTATATCAGCAGAGATTTACAGGCCGATACTACTGTACTGTACATATTTGAACAGATTACAGTATAAGGTGTCAGTATCACAAGCCTACTTTCAGATCCAGACTCACATTTATTTTGGTCTCCTAGTGGAGCAACCCTGTAAATTAACTCCACAGCTGACCATGAAACATTACAGCAGGAAAATGCTCGAGGTGACTAATGTAACCTACTTTGATTAACAACCAAAACGCACACAGACTGTCCTTCCAACTGCCTCAGGCTTTTTCAATTAATGCAGGGTTGCATCAAAATGCGAGCTGTAAAAACTCACCCAAAACACATCAAAACCTATGCTCAGTGGTCGTGCTCAATGACAGGCAGGTTAAAGCTCAGTAAAATGTAATGATGAAGACAAATTGGAGCAGCACCTGGTCAGTAATTTATCAAAGCCTTGCAGCGAGATGAGGATTTTTGCCTGCAAGGGTAGTTACCATGTTCTTTCTGGCTAAATATTAATATCCACATCCTAAAAGAATAGTGTAAATAATAAGTATTGGCATTTGTCCTGGTTGGTAATCAGGATGCTTCTTATGCCAGCCCTTTCCTCTGGACAAAGGGGCATTTTTGCTTTGTACCTCAGCATGCTGCACAGCGTTCCCTATGCTTTCTGTGCCTTGTTGCTTTTTGTGCACTTCCCTGCGGCACTGTAGCTTTTAACTGCACTTTGCCTGCTATCTCTGCATACTGGGGTCCAGACCAACAACACCAAACACAGACCGTAACAACCCCTTTACAAACAATGTGCCAACCAAAAAACAATGCTCAAACCACTACACTTGGCCTTCACTTTTATGCTCCTAGTACAATTTTACACCTTCAATGTCAGTTTCTAAAACTATTACAGACAGAGCGTTCTTTATAAAGTTATTCATAATATT